>NC_053158.1:64791950-64934450 GCF_016835505.1 Polypterus senegalus | reverse complement strand
CAGAGTGATAGTGGGAGTTAAAAACAGACCATTTCAGATAAATTATAGCATGCTGTATTTACCTCAAAGACTAATTTCTAATCAAGACATTGGTGGGAGGTGCTGTGGCCCTCCATGATGTGTGTTTTCTCCACCTCTGTACTGATGTAACAATATACTGTACACATACTGCAAGAGGAAACTGAATGAAGCTCGTACCAGCAAACAGCCACTAGAGGGCAATAAAGTAACTTTGTATTTCCTGTTGTCATTGTGATCTGAAAATATTTTGAAACTGACCCTCTAGACAAATGGAAATGGCACTTCAAATGGAACAATCGGAACAGGAGAAATGTGCATTTGTTACAGAAGCTAAATAACCTTTTTTGTGCACCATTAATTTGAACAAATTCAGAAATTGGAGTGCATGTGAAATTTTTACAAAAGTGATACATTAGTTGCTCTAATTCCATTGTCACTGATCAGTTTTCTGTTTTTTTTCCCGCTCATCCCTCTATGTCACTCACTGGACATGGTAGTGACCATATATATATATATATATATATATATATATATATATATATATATAATATAACATGTGGAACTTGCAAAAGCAAGCTCAGCATCTTTTAATAAGAGTGTTGATAGTTTGACGTTAAAAGACAGCAATAAAAATTTTGACAGAGTACAGTTTGTGTATTCTAAAAAACATTTGTTGGTACAAAAAAAAAGACATACATTTCTTGCCTAGTCTGATGAATGATTGTAATAGTTTAGTAACCTCATGAACTATGGCTGCAGTTTCCAGGGACTATTAAACATTTACGTAATCTACAATGTTAAGCAAAGTCCTGATGATGAATTAGGACTCTGAGACCTGCTTCAGACTTAAATGCATATTTAAATATATTCACAGAAATAGTTTAAACTGTTTTATGTGAACATCTGCATAACAACAGTTTCAAAAAGAACAGGCCACTCAGCAAATTATAACTGAGAGTTTACCGTTGATAAAATATTTCTAAAATGTTACGATTTGAAGATGGCCAATTGCTGCTTTCATGTTTAGTGTCTTGTAATTTGTTCCATGTATTAAATATTCTTTGCATGAAGAAATAAATTTCTACCCTTTGAGAAAAAATTAAGTTTAACCTACTTCTATCTTTGCAGTTATGTTCTTTGTTAAAAACAAAATTGTATGCTAGCAGTTGCCTCCACCTTACTTCATCATTTTACAGCCTTGATTATTCATCCCCTTAGACTTACAGGACGTATGTATTCTCACAGCTCATACACTTCCAATTCCTTTTAAGTCTGGTCACTCCTGTCGTGACTTTCTCTGCTTTGGTGAAATCTCTTTTGTAATATGGACACCAAAACTGCACACGTCCTCAATTGTCTCCCTCGTACTTAACTTGACACAGTGTGTGAAATTATAATGAATACATATATATTATTCTATGTTAGACTTACATTTTTTTCCATTAAAACTTGTTTCCCTTATATATCTACTCATATCTGCATTTGACCCAGGCTCATCTGTAGGGGCTCTGCTAAATGTATTCTGCAGTTAAAACTATTACGTTCACTGTATTTTTTGTTAATATTAATAAATTCTACACTAAACAAAGAAGCCCTGACACTGAGCCTCGTGGAACTCCATTTATGATGTACGTATATATTCCGACATAGTACCATTGTGGACTTTGGCTTATCACATTGTGTGGCCTTCCATAACAAGCCTGCCATTGTCATTTTCCAATAGGGCCAAACCCGACAGTACGTGAATGCCATCTCTCAGGAATGCTTGCATGCCATTATGTTTCTGTTTCCCTTATAGAGCACATGAGGGACATTTTTACAATGCTGGGCAGTCCACACACACACACACACATTATTATTCATCTATACTTCCCTGAGTGTGGTCAATATTCTAAATTAAGTTTAGCAAATTATTTCTGTAGTCAGCACTTTGATAATGGAAGATAAATAAATGATTTGGTTTTAGTGAAAGCAAAATATAAAATGGACATTGTGTTGAAAAGTTTTCTGCTTCTTTATGATTTTAACCAGTTGTATAAGTTTAATAGATTTGCACAGCCACATCTAATTGTACTTTGTATATATCGGGGCTTCATGGGTCTTTGCTGCACTCCGAAGTGCACGTCTCATGCCTGAGCCCTTCAATTTCTATTCGATTAGAATGCCTCTGAAAGGGCTGAAGGCCAGTTGGCATTGGTCTGTCAGAAGATTAATCTGTGGATGAGTTTTGAACCCCCAGGGGTTTGTTTTTCAGCGTGTGGATCATTCTAGAATATTGTTTCCTTCTCTACATAGCAACAAAATCTATAAATTAGATGACTTCTGTAGCTGAACTTGTGTATCTCTTAGCCCTTTTTGCTCCTGATTTAAAAAACAAACAAATGTCATTACTGCTTACAAATACTTGCCAATTTAAATGTGGGAAAGCAAGGGAAAGTTCACAGTGCCACTGAAGGGACCACAAAAATGTTTTTCAGTGTGTCGTGGTCTTTTTTTTTTATATATCTTCCCACACCTACAGTAACTCTCCAGCATGTAATACATACTCCATGCTATTACCTCATGTTACTTTATTCTGTAGATCTTCATGTCAATGCAATAAGCAATCAACCAAGTAGATAACTTCATTTTTAAGGTTCTCCGTAGACTCCTTAGTGTTACATTTACTCCCAGAAAATTGAGTCAAAACTTTCATGAAAATATGAAAAAATGTTATTTTGTGTAACAGAAACTTATAAATACCAAAACATCAACATAAATACAGTAGGAAAACTATAACTAGTGTCCACTACTGTACTGACGCATATTTATTTCTGTAATATGTTTTTCTGTTGCTTGTGCATGACAGGGTAGAATGTCAATGCCTGATCCGCGTGACTTACGATCCCCCCTGTGTTATTGTAGGCTATCACAGCTCACGGCTTAGTGACGTCAACATTTCCCTTGTCATGAGTATTGTTACAAGAGTGACATAGGAAGAGAGACGATACTGAAAGAGAAGAAAACTGTTTTGCTGTTTTGCTCTTTTTTGTTTTTTTATTTTTTTTGATGAGATTTCTAAAAAGGACAAACATTTAGTGATGTGTATTGTATTATTATTACTAATTGTATTATTATTACTAAAATTATGATTTAATAACAAAAGAGAACTTAGAGTGTATTAACTGTCAAATCCAGAAATATGGGTTATTCATGTTATGGCAATCAATTGAATACTCCCATATTATGGGATATAAATATAAATAGATATAAATATCCTGAACATTTGTTTTGAACTGCGCCTAGATGGGTCTCAATTCTTCATATTAAACAAGCTTCACAAATAACTTTTGTACCTTTCTTGGAGGAAATGAAGAACATTCTGACATTGCTTTTTATTTTTTGTGTTCCCATGCAAACATTTTTCATTCTTGTTAAGACTCCAAGGACATACTGTGCTGCAAACACGGAGGATCTGGAGGCAGTTATTGATCACGTCCAGGAGATGTTTTCATCAGCTCCTCTAATGGCAGCTGGTGTATCCATGGGAGGGTAAGTGGTGACTTTTGCATCTTGTTTGTGTTTTTTCTTTGTGGCAAGCAGCCACTCCAGTCATGATCCAGGCCTGGGATACAGGGGTTTTATAACAATGATTCTCTTGCCCGGGTACATGTTAACCTTATGAATGATAACTGGGGCCTCATAGAGTGACAACTGTAGCTTGATAGGAATACCCACTCACAATGTGGTCTGCTTCCTTTCCCTTATTCCTCTAAAGTCTAACCTCATGTGAACAGAAGAAGATCTGTTATTTTACATCAGTGCTTCATGACTTTACCTAAGTTCATTATAGCTGGCCTAATCTTTTAAAAAATATTACTCAAAAATAAACTAATGTGCAAAAGATAGCAATTAAGATTTCTTTCAGTGGATGAGAATGGGAATATTCCTCTGAAAATGAACAAAACAAAGCAAGCTAAATGGTGGTCCCTAAACCAAACACTGAAATAGCGATGCATGAGAAAAACAAAAGACTGGCTATCTAATTGAGCGGGCGTGTGGATTTAATGAGACAACCCTGTCTTCAACATTTCAGTGTGGTGTGGAGAATAAGGCTGGGCTCATGAGATTTAATGTTATGACCTTTGTAATGTACTCTCTGAAGCATTGCAGTGATTACTGTGGATGCCAGAAAGTCAAAACTATGATGATGTCGTTTTTTTGCAGGGGTAAAGTATTTTGAGAAGTAGGGAGCAAAACAAGGATTTTCATAATAGGCCATTGAATCTAGAGGACATACAAACCTCAATTACAAAAAAAGCTGGGACAGTTTTGTAAAATGCAAGTAAAAAGCAGAAAGTGGTAATCTGTCACTGTCTTTGTCTTATATTAAATTGAAAACAGAAGAATGACAAGGAATGTTCACCCAGAGCAACATTATTTTGTTTTGGTTTTTGTAAATACATGCTTTGCAGTAAGGAGACTATCGAAGATTGTGGGTTCGCTTCCCGGTTCCTGCTTGTGTGGATAGCACGTTGAGTACTGAGAAAAGCGCTATATAAATGTAATGAATTATTATTATTATTCCCATTCCAAATTTGGTGCTTGCAACGCGTTCTAAAAAGTGGGGACAGGAGCAATATAAGGCAGTGAAAATTGTGGAATGTTAAAGAAACGTACTGAAGAAATGTTGCTGTCCTGCAGTGGTATGAAAGGCACATGCACAAAATGCTCGGTCATTTATAAGGATGGTGCGCCACTTTGAGAAAAACTACACTGTTGAATTGTGGATATGCGACATGAAAAGCAATTGGGGTGCCAGCCAATTTATATGTTATACAGTTATAACTCCAAACACATACACAATAGTAGAAAGAGAAAAACAATCCACAAAAGACTTCAAATCACAGAGCTGAGATATAGGTAAGAGAATTTTCTGTGCAGAGAGTGTCTTTTATTGCAGCATTCTCACATTACAATCGTGTGTAATCTCTGCGTCCAGCATTATATACCTACACACTCTAGCATAGAAATGATCATACAGATGATAAATGTCCTCATGTAGGATGGCAGTACATGTCCTTCCAACCTAGAGGCAAAACTGGTCGAGGTTCATCACTCACATCACATCACATGCTTGAGTGTGTCCAATCCAGTCCTGTGCATGTCCGACTGGGGACAGGTCTGCTGAGCATGCTGGCCAGTGGAGCTGACAAACTGCCTCTACTGTACATCTGTTAAGTTGCACAGTCAGAATTTGGACTTACATTGTCTTGCTCGAAGAGTATGTCTCCCATTTGATGCAAGATCAGGTTTGGCTCAATAATATCCCTTGACCTAGGCAGCACAGTTGTGTAGCTGATAGCATTCAACAGCACTAAGTACAGACAATGAACGTAGTCGATCACCAGGTCTTCACAGGTCAAGTACATAACCATCACTCTCACTTCTATACTATAAAATAATAGGGGATGTAAACTACTAGTGCTGTTTATGAACTTTGTGTACACTACTGATAACATCAATAGTTTTTAAATTAGAGTGGAAAAACCATTCAAGGTATGAATGTGGTTAATAAAGACATGTATTATCAGCCAATGAAACTGTAAGATAACTTTCTTTTATTATAATTAGTCAAATCTAATCACTGTCTACTTCTTTTTCATTACAGAATGATGCTGGCAAATTACTTGGGGAGAAAGGGCCGGGAGACAAGTCTCAGAGCAGCAGCAGTGTTTTCAGCTGGCTGGGATGTGTTTGAATGCACAGCCTCCCTTGAGAAACCCTTCAACCGATTCCTTTTTAACTCCTACCTCACCAGTTGTTTGCAGGCTTCTGTCAACAGGTTAGTAACAGGAGGCTATAACTTATTAAGATATTTTAATTCCCAAAAAATTATTCACCCAACAGGCTCTAACACCCAACAGTCCTGAATTAGAATTAGCATGTTTGGATAATGAAAGAATATTCAGAGGGAACGCCTGGCACTTAATGCCATAATCATCATTACCTGTATGTTTCGTTTATTGCCTTTTCTGAAAAATATCTCAAAATGCCTTACTGACAGGTTAAATGGTTTCACAAGTAGCAGAACTGAACACGTAACCTTGTTATTTCAATGCCAAATCCCTAGAAAGTGTGCTAAACACTCTGAATTTATGTGTGCCCAGTTCATCATAGTACAGTCATATGAAAAAGTTTGGGAACCCCTCTTAATTCTTTGGATTTTTGTCTCTCATTGGCTGAGCTTTCAAAGTTGCAACTTCCTTTTAATATATCACATGCCTTATGGAAACTAGTATTTCAGCAGTGACATTAAGTTTATTGGATTAACAGAAAATATGTAATATGGATCATAGCAAAATTAGACAGGTGCATAAATCTGGGCACCCCAACAGAAATATTACATCAATACTTCGTTGTGCCTCCTTTTGCAAATATAACAGCCTCTAAACGCCTCCTATAGCCTTTGATGAGTGTCTGGATTCTGGATGGAGGTATTTTTGACTATTCTTCAATATAAAATCTCTCCATTTCAGTTAAATTTGATGGCTGCCGAGCATGGACAGCCTGCTTCAAATTATCCCATAGATTTTCTATGATATTCAAGTCAGGGGACTGTGACGGCCATTCCAGAACATTGTACTTCTCCCTCTGCATGAATGCCTTTGTAGATTTCGAACTGTGTTTTGGGTCATTGTCTTGTTGGAATAACTAACCCCTGCGTAACTTCAACTTTGTGACTGATGCTTGAGCATTATCCTGAAGAATGTGTTGATATTGGGTTGAATTCATCAGACCCTCGACTTTAACAAGGGCCCCAGTCCCTGAACTAGCCACAGAGCCACACAGCATGAATGAACCTCCACCAAATTTGACAATAGATGGCAGGTGTTTTTCTTGGAATGCGGTGTTCTTCTTCCGCCATGCAAAGCGCTTTTTTTTATGACCAAATAACTCAATTTTTGTCTCATCAGTCCAAACCACTTTGTTCCAAAATGAATCTGGCTTGTCTAAATGAGCATTTGCATACAACAAGCAACTCTGTTTGTGGTGTGAGTGCAGAAAGGGATTCTTTCTTTCTCATCACCCTGCCATACTGATGTTCTTTGTGCAAATTGCGCTGAATTGTAGAACGATGTACAGATACACCATCTGCAGCAAGATGTTCTTGCAGGTCTTTGGAGGTGATCTGTGGATTGTCTGTAACCATTCTCACAATCCTGTGCATATGCCACTCCTGTATTTTTCTTGGCCTGCCAGACCTGCTGGGTTTAACAGCAACTGTGCCTGTGGCCTTCCATTTCCTGTTTACATTCCTTACAGTTGAAACTGACAGTTTAAATCTCTGTGATAGCTTTTAGTAGCCTTCCACTAACCCATGATACTGAGCAATCTCTGTTTTCAGATCTTTTGAGAGTTGCTTTGAGGATCCCATGCTGTCACTTTTCAGAGGAGAGTCAAAGGGAAGCACAACTTACAATTGACCACCTTAAATACCTTTTCTCATGATTGGACACACCCGTCTATGAAGTTCAAGGCTTAACGAGCTAATCCAACCAATTTGGTGTTGCTAGTAATCGGTATTGAGCAGTTACATGCATTCAAATCAGCAAAATGACAAGGGAACACACATTTTTGCACAGCCAGTTTTTCACATTTGATTTAATTTCATACAACTAAATACTGCTTCACTAAAAATCTTTGTTCGGAAAACACCCCAGTACTCAGATGTTCCTAGGAAATGAAAGACATACCACTGTTATTTTTTTTGTTGAAAGTAGAGTCAATTATTATGTAGGCTGAGAGGGGTTCCCAAACTTTTTCATATGACTGTATACATTTTACATGAATTACTAAAATAAATAGAACTAGTCTTTTGTGTAAGTGGCCTAATTTCAGCAGGATTTGATAGACAATTCAAATGGTTATTATCCTGTGCACTCATGGTATGAGAGTTAAATCAGTATAAAAGGCATCATCCTTATCTTCTGTATAAGCTATCCGGATATATTTGTCTATCCATCCATCTATTTTCTAACCCACTTACCCAATTCCCAGATGTAAGGAGCCAATGCTTGCTTTGGTAGCGCAGGATATGAAGAGGGAACCAAAACCTGGATTTGGCACCAGTCCATTGCAGGGCACATCCACCCGAGAACTAACTCTTGCAAGGCCAGTTTAGAGTAGCCAACTGAAATAACCTGCACGCTTTTGTGATATGGTAGGGAGACCAGAGTTCCTGTAGAAAAACCCACTCGGAGTAAGAAAAGGGCAAACACGATACAGACAGCAGCCAGGACTGGATTCATATACCCAAGAAATTGGAAAAAAAGCCATGAAAACTTTCACCCCAAAAGAACTAACAGAGATAAAGTGACTAAATAGAACTAGTGTTCATTTTAATTAGATATTTTGTATATTTTATTACTTATTCAAGTGATTAAAAGTTAAATTAAAATGTTAGTTTAATACAAGTACTTCATTTGAGTTCATAGAATTAGCCTGTGAAGGTTATTGCAACAAAGGTCAAAAGATTACCACTTGTTCTGTTCAATAATTCAATTCAAGAAAAAACACATATTCATTAAAACATCAATCAGGAAAGTACAACAAACTCCTTATTAAATTAAAATGCACATTGCATACTAACATAACCTAATGCATATTTAAAAAGGTCCTCCACACTTCATTTCACCTTGCAAATATGCCTTCATGACACTATTGGCACTGAAAAATTATTTGTGGATCAGTGTCAGTAACACCCAGCTACAACAGTGATTTTTATTTCAAACTAAATGGTCAAATAAGTGATCAGCTACATTTAAAACTCAAGGGCCCATATAGATTTCGAGTTCATTGGAATATTCAAAGAACAAAATTTCCAGGGCGACACTATAGGACAATAGCACAGAGGTTAACATTAAGAGCAGCGTTTCTCAACTTTTAAGTATTTGCGACCCAAGTTTTCATAACATTTAATTGCGCCCCCCCCCCCAACATTTTTTTGAAAGGAGCCCACTAATATCCATTTGCACTTTTTTAATTAATGATATATCATAGATGCATATTTTATTATACCTACTTAACTTTTATCGACATTTATCTAACTCTATATTTATTTTTCTAGTATCAGAATGTAGTTTAAGTTCATTTGTTTTGGTTTCAATAGATGTATTTTTCATATTTTTGATTCTTGTTTTCTTTTTTTCACATCTTCGCCCCTCCCCTCCTTTTTGTTACTTCACGCCACCCTAGGGGGGTGGGTCCGCCCCACAGTTTGAGACCCACTGATTTAGAGTAAGTCAGAATAAGCAGCAAACTTGTAGTTGGAGAACATGCCAAACTTAAATGTAGTTGCTGGACCTCATTGCCTTGATGATGTTATCTTGTACTTCTAAAAAGAGCAGGGGATGACAAATAAACAACTGCATCATGTGTTTTCAGCACAGTTTGAAATTTCAGCTCAGACTTGATAAATTCTGACAGCCAATTAAAGTACTACTACCTAACACTGCCGGCGGCTGTACTAATGTTTTCCAGGTATGGAGAGTTCTTCTTGTCTCTTTCATTTTTCCATTCTGTCGAGGTACGACAAAGTGAGACAAGCCTCTATTCTGTTTTTGTAGTCCATATTTCTTCTTTCCTTGTGGCTGCATTGTATTTTGAGATACTTGTCAGCTCTTGCACATACAGGCCCACCCCGAGGACTTATGACAAAATCAAGCTGATCTGATGGAGAAACTGGGGATGGCAAACTGCATGAGCTGCAGCTGCCCCTGACACACTAAATTTATTTAAGCGAAGTCCACAACTGAAAAAGCTGTGCAGTGTAATGGGACTTTAAGTCACCCCCCACTAAATATTAAATCAGTTGATGAATAGGTAGTGATCAACAATAGTTGCTAAGCAACATAAACTAGAATCTACAAACTTTTATAGAATCTTCTCTTTCTTGGAACTTGCTACATATATGTTTTATTGCTTTTTTACAGATCATTTTCTGGTTTATTTCTGACTATAACTTCTATAATTTTATTGAAATAAATTGTACACTTACTGTTTTGGAATGGATTATTTGAACTTCTTTTGACTCCTTTCTTGTGGTCCAGTGGTGGCTACAATAGAATTACTCACAGTTTACAATTCATGTATTTCACTTATTTCAGCGTTACTGACACCCTTCTGTCAAGCCTGGTAATTCTTTTTGCCTTTTTATACCCCTATTTTCTAATTTACTTCATTCTAGCCTTCAGTTTTAAATTCCTTAAATACAAAGATAGTTTTCATCTTTTATTAAATTGTTATATATATTCAGTTTCTTTGCTTTATTTATTTATTTTATATGATTTATCAATGTGGATGACCTAACAATTTTAATTTTTTTTTACTATCTGAAGAAGTACTGCAAATTCTCTTAGGAGGTGCTGTGTTAAAGTGTTGGTGCCTTTTTGTTTTTGTACTGGTGTTTGTCATTTTATTCTTATAACACATTTAAACATAACACCATCACAAAGGAATAATTATTTTACCTTAGAGTTTTGCAATTTTATTGTAAAAATTTGCTGTTGATAGTCTCCCAAAATGCAATGATCCGATGCTCACACCCACCCCTCATCTTAAAGGCTTTACTTATTTATTTTTATCATAGACAATTTTTGCTTCTGCTGTGTGCCAGTAGATGTGGGCGTGTGAGAGTTTTCCTGAAGTAATAATAGCACCAGGGTGGCACAGAGCAGAGGAAAATCTTGCTCTCATGTGTTTACCCTGCATTGTGTATTTATGTTGATGTTGCATCAGGAAGTAGCTTTTTATTATCATGTGTAATAAGAATGAGTCGGAGACATCGTAAAGATTTAGGGCAGCCACCCGTATAATTGAATCGGCTGCAAAAGTAGTTGTAAATAGCACGATGTGCTTAGTTAGAGTCCAGAACAGAACTGCCTGTACTGAGGCAAGATGGCAGTTTTAAAGGGCTGGAAGGGAAGTGACGTCATCTATGCCGGAACTGGGAGTGGTGTCCTTGTGCCCGGAAGTGATGTCATCCTTGGGGCCGGCAACAGGCAGGATTTCCCGGAAAACGTCTGCAAGGGACTGAGAGAGATAGTCAGTACACTCCGCCACCCCCTGGCCTGGCGTAGAACTACTAGTGTTTAGGCCCTTCAGCTGATTCCCATGCGCACGTGTGTGACACATGTTATAGTTGAAAATATTGATAAGGATTCTGTATCTCTACTCAGTGATGAGCTTTGTGCAAGGATAAATTGAAAGGAATTGAATAGAACGTCTTAATGGTGACCCGTCAAAAAGTGAGAGAGCCAAGTTAGGCGACCATGGGCTGCTAGTGAAAGACCTGGTTGATTTTGGTGTTGACCCTCAAGAAAAATTTCCATGAACAACTAAGGTGATTTAAGGGAATTTGCTACTATTAGAAGAAGTCAACTACACTCTTTCAGGGTACTTAGACATAAGGCAACATAATCTATTCTAGTGGTGATAAGAGACTGAAGCCTTGAAGGGGTTGCCACTCTGTCTTTTGGTGCAAAGGATGAAGAGATTAAGAACAAAGGGGGGAAGATATTCTTGTGATGGGCTTAAAACATTATCAATGGATTATCAAATATCTCTTTGATATTTAATCTCATCTTCAGTGCCTGTGTTTAAGGGAAGTGGAGGTCATTGCTGGATTTGAGAACACTTTTTTGAGTTTATTGAAAAATTTGAATTATTTTTAAAGGAAGAGCAATTTATCCTAAAATTAGTTATGATTTACCTAAAGAGTAAATGGAGTGTCTTTATCATTCCAGATAAGCCAATGATTAGCCAAACCTTCCTACAATGGCACCAAGAAATGCATTAATGTCTGTTCAAGCAGACTTTTACTTTTTCTGTAATGCCCTTTAAGTAATGAAGCTTTTCATAGCTTTGGCAAATTCTGCCAGTTCTGTCTTATTCACTGACTACACCTCACAAACTATGAAACAGTTAAAATTAAAACCAGTAAAGTGCAGGGTCATCCCTTCTTCATCCTGGGTTAGTCTCGGGTATCTTCTTCCATTCAATGCAGACTTTTTTGCCTGTCTGATTGAATAGGAAGAGTAGTACAGAGCACTGTGACATTTTTACTTGCACGTCCAACCAACATGCAACATGTCAGCACTCCCCATGATGAAAAACCAGAATGTATTAAAATAGCAATATCTAAACATAAAAGGTTCCACAAAAATAGTGGGGACTGTTGGTTATTTGTTCAACTGTGATGATTTACAAGACCTGACGTCACCATACACAAGGAGAATCATGCCTGAATTTGAAAGTGAGCTCTTAAAAACTTCTTTTTCTCATTTAATTCTTTGTTTTTTTTTTTTTTTGCAATAAATGTTTAAAAAACAGACCACTGAATCTGGCACCCGCCTTCCATGGCTGTCTTTGGTACCTGTCAAAATGTTTAACTAACCAGATCTTAAATTACTGTAGTTTGAGAGACTGGAAGCACAATATAAATAGGAATAAATAAAATAAATTTATTTGAATACTTGAATTTGGATGCAGATTTGATAGCCAAATGGGACTGCTGGGTTTGCTGGGACTTGATTTTGAGGAAAAAGAAGACTCTGATTATAAGATTGATTGTTTGCATATTATACTTTTTCAGGCAACTGCTGTTAGCTAAGGATGAGAAATCAGCTTGGGAAATTTTAGTTGTTGGTTAAACATTTTTCTAGTTTATATTACAATGAGTGACCATTAATTAATCAGTAAGTCTTCCATGTTCTCTCCTTTGGACATAATGCAGATCCTACTGGCAATAACTACAACTCTTGTTAATAAAATGCCAAGGAATACAAGTGCTTTGTGTTTGAAAGAAAGCATAATGTAACATTATTAATAATACATTGAAATGAGTTTTGTAAATTTTTGAAAAGTTTACAAGGGGAAAATGCAATTGATTTACTATTCATTCTTTCCAGGCATAAGCAAGTGCTGGAGAAACTGTTTGACATTGACAGTGTGATGAAGGTATGTGCAAGAAAACGAATAGAACGAATTGAACAAGAATAAGACTGGTGAGTCTAAAAAAAAAAAATCGTAATAAAAATCAAGAAAACAAGACATCACCCTGACTGGAATAAGCAAGTTCAGAAAAGTGTCTGGATGGAAGAGAGAACTGTTAAAAGTAAATGATTTTTTTTTATAAACAGTGAGTACTTGTCACCATGCACAGACACACACAAACTCGCACTGCAACTGGGCCAAAATTAGCGTACTTAGACTTTGCAGTTTCTATTCATGAGGAAATATCAAATATTTTATCAATAATTAGGTAGCTCCAATACTTGATGACCTCCAGTTATTCAGTTTAGTTTCCTCTTGTTACATGCTCTTGCACTTGTGTGACTAACTTACTATGCACAAATTACAAATAAAGTATTAAAAAGCGAGGAGTAAAATAAAAAACAATATGGTAATGTGAACCCCAGAAAAGCATGCATTGTGCATAAAAACAGGCAGGTATACATATTTGGTCTGCCCTATTCTGAAAATGATGATTCCATTTAGATTAAAAGGCATCTAACACAGGTCCATCATATGTGAGAAAATATCAGCTCCAAGACCAACCAAATGCCATCTTTAACACCAAGAAGAAAAAGAAAATTGAAAAGACATATTTTTGGCAAAATAAGTACAGTTACTACATCCTCATATGATTAGGGTATGTGGGGACAGGCATGCCAAAGTATAGGAAGGTGCAAGAGCATTGAGAGACTTTCAGATAATGAAAAGAAAAATCAGTACTAAACATGCAGGCAGAAAATGTAATGATGCTAATGCAAGTGTTCAGAGTTTCTCTTTTTGTTAAGATTTTTGCATTTCGAGGCAGAGAATACGAACAATCCAAGCAGTGAAATTTCATAGGTGATTCCAGGGATCCTTGGAAAAAAGGCAGTGCTATGAGTGATCCGCTTTTCTGTTGACACAACTCTGATAGATCGATAGAAAGAAAGAATACTTTATTAATCCCAACGGGAAATTCACATCCTCCAGCAACAGCATACTGATAAAAACAATATTAAATTAAAGAGTGATAAAAATGCAGGTATAACAGACAATAACTTTGTATAATGTTAACGTTTAACCAAGGGTGGAACTGAAGAGTCGCATAGTGTGGGGGAGGAACGATCTCCTCGGTCTGTCAGTGGAGCAGGACGGTGACAGCAGCTATGAGATGCACAATAAGATTGTTTGTGTTGATATTTTATTGTAAATGACTCACCAAGCCAAATTCAATGTAACTGTAATTATGGCAATAGTAATATGTACATACATGTTAGAATGCAAATACTTTTCTTATAAAAGTACATTTTTGCTTCCTTAGAAACTTTGAATGCCTTGTATTAAGCTGTTATGGCTGTTCTGCTTTGGCCTGTCTAAAACATTCTTCAGCTATCTCTCCAAATTTAAAATAAGCTGCTGTTGTCAGTGCTTGTTTGCCTTTAACTTGAGGGCCTTTTCACTTTCTGCTTCCCATTTTGCTTGTCTTTCATTAGAAATCACTCAGATAAATCTCCATTTTATTTACAGCAGCATCTTTTTTTCCCTAAACCAATTTCTTGATCAAAAAAAAAAATTAATCCTGTACATTTTGAACACGTCGTGATTTGTTTCTCTTATACTTGAATACATACATTTTTATAATACTTGTAATGCTTGGAAATTACATAATCTTTATGTTATAAACACTTATGTTGTAGGCTAAAACAATCCGAGAATTTGATGAGCGATTTACATCCGTCATGTTTGGCTACAGCACCAACGAGGAGTATTACAGAGATGCCAGCCCATGTCTCAAGCTGAAGTCTATCCAGATTCCTTTGCTATGCCTGAATGCAGCTGATGATGTATTCTCTCCTGGTCATGGTGAGCCATTTTGCTTTGTTTATGCACTAATTATGAAAAGCCTTTTGTGTGTCCTGATGTTCCAGTGCCTTTGTGTGAATTTCTATTGTGTACCTCCAACTATTTAGTCATATCTTACCCACACTCTGGACACTACATGTTACTGCTCAAGAAAAGATAAAATCATTCCATAAGTATTCTTCATACTTAGACACATTACTGACCAGGTTCCCTTAATTTGGATACAAGTCATTATGAACAGTGACACATGCCACTTGACAGTCTTCGGCAGTTTGTTTTTCATCATTGCATACTGGGGAATTGATTTTCCAGGAATCTATAGACCAAAGCAGATTTTCCACTGTGATTTCCCCAAAAGTTTTCTGCATCCATTTCTTACAAGTCTCTGTCACAGAAATTTGCCATTATAGTATTACCAGTAACGGCGCACTGCATGATCATGTGCAGTAAACACATTTGACTTGAGCATTCCTAGTTTTCATTCTCTTTCTCTGTATGTTTAGCATTCGTTTGCTCAGAGGTTGATGCGCTTGCCACTTCCTGAGCAGCTCTTCTTTTCTCCATCCTAGCGGCCCGCTTCTTCACATCTTTTTGCTTTAAAACTGATTAATCAGAAAAACATGTGGTAACTGTGCTGCTGCAAAAAATTTTGATGCATCTGAGAAACTGATGTGAGAATGGAGAAGGCAAGAACATGTGAAAAAAATGTAAAAATTAAGTGTCGTATTTTTGAACAGGCGTATAAGTTGGGGTCTGATTTTATGATCAATTTTTCAGGTTTCAAGACCTGACTTATACGCGAGTATACTGTATACGATAACTACAATATTTTTAATATGGTAATGCTTAAAGTAAGTGTAATCAGTCAGACAATGGTTTAATGGACCATTTCTGGGGATACATTTATAATCTCCTATCTTAAGTGCTTCTTTCATTTTAAATTTTAAATGATCCTTCTGACTTGCTGATCTTCACGCCTCAGATATTCCTCTGCTTCACGGCTTGGGCCATTCTCTTTATCTTATTGAACTGTGTTCCTTTGACTGCACAAATCCTCTCCATATTTTCCATCTCCACTACTATTACTGGGAACCCTCACCTTAAATACTCCTTCATCATCTATTCTACATGACCAAACCACTTTAGTTGCCTTTTCTCATTACAGACTCTCTTTAGTACAGATAATAAGCACTCCCTAAGTACTATGTGACTCTTTTTCAATACTGTATCAAGTTTGTCTTCTATATGTATGGCTACATGCTAATGTGACAATGGCTTCATTAGGTTGTCTGGTGCAATGATTTCTACAACACTCAACAGCAAAAGAAGTTAATATTGCCAAGTTGTAAAACAGTTGAAAATTTAAAGGAAAGTTTTCTTTTGGTTTTGTTTTTCAGCGGTTCCTGTGGAAGCTGCCAAACAGAACCCAAACATTGCAGTTCTTCTCACTGCCTATGGAGGCCACATTGGATTTCTGGAAGGAGTATGGCCAAGACATAACACTTACATGGACCGTGTCTTCAGGCAGTATATTCAGGCAGTGTTTCAGCATGCAAACCAACTTGTAAAGCTTTAACGTTACAGATATAAAAACTAGAACATCTTACCTTGTATTGCCATGCAAAAAATGTATTTAAATAGAGTATACTGTTAAGGGCACATCGTTGTAAATGCACAATAATCTTTATATGTCCATGTGCATTTATACACATGGACAGTACAAACATGGTATGTACATATATATGTGTATGTATGTGTTTTAACAAAGACACTAAAAGTACTTTAAATAACCACTTGAACTTCTACCAGCAAGCAGCCTGTGATTATGATATGATTATGATTATGATCCAAGCATCACAACTTTAAAATGAGTTCAAAAAAACTCTTGATTGCACTTTATTTCAAATCACTGTTCACCTCTTTCTTTATGAAGGCAAGAGCCAGTGTTAGATGTATTTAGTCATTTTAGCAAAAGCTCAAAGAGCTTCTGAGTACTGTACAGTATGTATGTCCTTGAGGTGTAGTTTACTGGAGAATAAGTTACAGTATTCACTATTGTGAGATTTGTTGTACAGGTTTGTTGTAAAACAATAAAAAACAAAATCAGAAAATCTCACAAAAATAAAATGCATTTTTATTTGTGCAAAAAAGTCTGACTTCTCCATGAGGGACGTCATAATAAATTATAAGAAGGAAGTGTCAAACTTTGAATTGTATAAACTTGTTTGCCACATTGAAGCAGATAGACTATGACATAATCATTTTGTGTTTCTAAGATTTTCTTAATCTTCATTATCAAAGTATTACTCTTTCTTGGTCTGATAGTCTTTTGTTAATAATGTTCGTTACTAAGAGGGAGAGGAATAAAGCTGATAAAAGTAAAGCATTTTGTGAACTTCCTCATGTTGTAGCACTCATTATTAAAGCTTGTGTAGCACATGCAAACACATCCCGCCACATCACTCACTGCCTGCTACGACTCCTCGGTGTGATCGTCCGTTGCAGAGTTGACCACATGATTTTATACTTGAGGATGACTAAAAGGGTACAACTCACTTCCCCAGTTCAGTTTGTCATGACTGTGTCAAGTGTACCTCTTTTTTAATAAGTGACAAAGTTAGTAAGTTACCCAGTTAGTCACAATTTATGCTGAAATGAAACACTTATCAAATAAATGCAGAGCAACTACAGTTTAGTAAAAATGTTCAAAGAAAACTGCTACATAAAACTAAAGAAATATAATCATCTTTTTAATTGATTTATACATGCAAAAAGAATCATATACTCAAGTTAAACTCAAGTAATTGACCTTTATTATACAGGAATTTACATATTAGACTTTTCTAAGCAAAGCTGAAAATTCTCATTCCCCATTGATTCAAATTGTGTACAACTATTGTCCATAAAATGACTTACAATGTGTATTATGTAAATATAATTCTGCATTATTGTCTTTGTTTACCCTTTGCTTACCCATATTCCCTTCATTATCTCATCTAAACCTGGAACAAACTGCCAGGACTACAATAAAAATAAATCATAAGAATTAAGAAAGTGACTTCCCACAGTCAAATATGTTAATTTTATTGTTTGATATGTGCAAACTGAACTGTTCATAATACCATATTAGTATTAAGCTGATTTAAAACCTTTCTCCTTTATCGGCACACAAAATGTGTTGCTACCTTGACTGCCAGACACACATGCATTTGTTATGTTATATTCAGTATGTGTCTGGAAGTAGGCTGTTACCCAAAACGTGTTATTGTCGTAAACAGTGATGAACACTAGCGTTTGACTATTCCGTTAAAACTGGTATATCAAATGTTCATGTGCAGAGGGTGGCACTGATGCATAGATAGTCTCTGTCTGCATGAGGACGTTCCTCACTGGACACTGGCATACTGAGGAAAGGTGCGTCAATTACTTCAACAAGAATTGGTGCACCAGGAAGAATAGTTAGGGACTTAAAAAGTTCAAATAAAGGGGTTCAGTGTTCTCTCTTGAAAGTAATATTTATATAGACAAAATGAATGTAATGCTATAAAAATGCCTTTTAAAGATAAAACGTACATGGCTTAATGATTCTATTACTATAAATGTCTAAAGTAAATTCTTACTTGCATGCACATATAAATGTATTATTGCCATAAAAGATCTATTTTTGTGCCACTAAAAATTTTCCACCTGTCATTAATCCTGCTCAGCATTTTGCCTATTTTCATAGATTTATGCAAAATGTGCAATAGCAAGAAAATAAAAAAGTGCAATAGTCCAAGACTTGTGTTGAATCAAAGATGAAAAATGTAACGTAGTTCCAAAGTACAAAAGAGCACTTTGAAGCTGTAATTAGCTCTACTGTACCTAACTGCATGCAACTTGTTGGGACAGTTTACACCTGCACATGAAGCTATGAATGCTTTATAGGGATGTTATATTCAATATGTAATACTATACACTTATTAGCATTTATTAGAAAATGAACGCCGGAAACTGTATGGAATTGTTTGTTCTTTTAAAAGCAAAGAGATGCATGCAGTCTCACTAGAAGGAATTTAAGAGACTGCATTCTGTCTCTTTTGCCCTATAAATGTATCCTTACCTGTTGAAAATAAAGCAGAATGGTGTTATTGTGCTAATTCCCCATCTGATACTATTATTTTCATAAACCAGTTATTTACTACGTCTTAAAAAGCTCTTTAGTCTGACTCAAGTGAAACTTCACAATTCTGTATTCATATTAATAAAATGAATGAGTCAACTTTGTTTTTGCTATACAAAACACTTACAAATTGTTAGCTATAGAAGCCAAGAGACCTTTTTATATCTTGAGTTTAAATTCACTTACTTGGACTTAAAGGAAGGTGATGACTTGTTTTAGGCTGTTTTTGTCTAATTAGCAGCTTTGTTCTTAATGTTTAATGCTTTACTGTGTTGTGAAGCAAAATGCTTTGTAATTTATGTATTACTGCACATGAAAGATGCAGCACTTGGAACTATTTTCTATTGAATTTCTGCCTTTAATGTCTTGTCATGTGTTTAATCAGATTAATTGTAATTTTTATATGAATAATGAAAGGTATCAGAACTTTATTCATGCCAGAGTGAAAATACTGTAGCTGTCCTGAATATGAGTGGAAATAGTAGTGGAAGCTCAACTTTCGTGTTTAGAGAAAGAGGGTTTGTTTTGTACTTGTTCAATGTTTGTACCTTTTGCTATCTGACATTGAAGAATGAGGTAATGTCTGTGAAGCTGAATGGTGGCGACGTCTATGAAGCTGCCCTGGTGGTATAAGTCTGAAGGGAGGGCATGATAGATACCTCTGACCATGGTTATTAGTTGCATTCTGACCAGATAGTGGCCAGATCTTCTATCAAATTACTTTGCTTTAAAACATGGCTAAATTATTGACTGCAACTACTAAAGAGAGTTATTTATATCTCCAAACCTTGCCCACTACAGAATAGAACAATGTGTTAATCCAACTTAAAATAAGACAAAAAGAAAAACTAAAATATTTCACGTGGGCAGTAGCTTAGTTCACTTTAGCAGTCGATCTACGTTCCTACCCTCACCTATGGTCATGAGCTATGGGTAGTGACCGAAAGAACGAGATCGCAAATACAAGCAGCTGAAATGAGTTTCCTCCGCAGGGTGTCTGGGCTTTCCCTTAATGATAAGGTGAGATGCTCAGTCATCCGGGAGGAGCTCAGAGTAGAGCCGCAGTTCCTTCACATCGAGAGGAGTCAGATGAGGTGGCTCGGGCATCTGATCAGGATGTCTCCTGGACGCCTCCCTGGTGAGGTGTTCCCGGCACGTCCAACCGGGAGGAGGTCTCAGGGAAGACCCAGGACACGCTGGAGGGACTATGTCTCCTGGGTGGCCTGAGAACGCCTCGGGATTCCCCCAGAAGAGCTAGAAGAAGTGGCCGAGGAGAGGGAAGTCTGGGCATCTCTGCTCAAGCTGCTGCCCCCGCGACCCGATCTCGGATAAGCGGAAGAGGATGGATGGACGAGTAGCTTAGTTGCTTCAGCATCAGTAGACATAGACATTAGAATTAAACAATTTAGTGTGGTAGGTATTTGTTCCATTTTCGGTTTTATCTTGTATCAGCATTTCTGGTCACATTTAATCTGAGTTCTGGAAATGTCTTATTTCTAATTGGACCTTTTTCACATGAGAAAAATGTGCAATTAGGGCCAAATATTTTCTCTAAGTTTAAGGTCATGTCAATCTAAAAGCACAAGTTAAACTCAAACCACCCATCACCTCCCCGGTGTTTGAAATCAGTAAAAAAAACATCTGTCTAGTTAGAAGTGAACATAAAGTGCAGCTAGCTACATTTTGCTTATGTTTACTACATAGTGTGTGGAAGATGAAACAAGCACTCTGCATTACCTCAAATTTTATAGTGAGAAATTGTTTCAGTTATCAACAGACATTAGTCCTCAGGGATACCTGTTCATTGCTCAAACTTTTAAGGCAATAGGTCTTTTCTTTCTCTTATCCTTCTTATCACATTTAATAGAAGAATATTTTACGTTAAACAAAACTGAATGCTACTGCATGAACCCAGAGTAGTCTTCCACATCTGTTAAGCCAAAAACTGGAACTCGAATGACGAAACTACGCAAGTGCATGGAATGTGTTTGCTCAGTTTCAGATGTAGTACTAAAATCCTATGTGGTAATTAATTTTAAAACTGATCCCCGACTTGAAGAATATTTACTGTCTTTACAAAGGCATGAATTATTTTGTGTAATGATTGTCTTGATCTGTGTCTACATTATAAGCTTGTTTTGCGCAGGTAAAAAATTAGCAGTATGAAGACTGTATTTTATACATCTGAAATGTATACTTAAAAGTGAAGATGTAATATGTATTAAGCTTTCATAGCAATATATTTTAATGTAATATGTATAATACATAATAAATATGGTTTTCCCTTTCACAGTGTTTCACTCTTATTTGTTCACTACAAAGTCACATAAATGGTGTCCAGCTTTTATGCACCATCTTGTCAAGCAGCACAATCATTGTGATTGAACAGGCCCACAGAACATAATGAAAGAATTTTGTCAAAGCAAACTTCACAGTAATCCTTTTTATTCCTTATACAGCTGGGAAAATAAGTATTGAGCATGTCGTTTTTCTCAGTAAATATATTTCTAATGGGGCTATTGACATTAAATTTTCACCAGATGTCGTTAACAACCCAAGTTGTTAACTTCCAATACAACTCGGAGTCCTGCCACGTGCAAAAGTTCGCTGACGACACTGCTATTGTGGGCTGCATCAGGAGTGGGCAGGAGGAGGAGAAGTATAGGAACCTAATCAAGGACTTTGTTAAATGTTGCGACCACCTACACCTGAACACCAGCAAAACCAAGGAGCTGGTGGTGGATTTTAGGAGGCCCAGGCCCCTCCTGGACCCCGTGATCATCAGAGGTGACTGTGTGCAGAGAGTGCAAACCTACAGATACCTGTGAGTGCAGCTGGATGATAAATTGGACTGGACTGCCAATACTGATGCTCTGTGCCAGAGCGGACAGGGCCGACTATACTACCTTAGAAGGCTGGCGTCCTTCAACATCTGCAATAAGACGCTGCAGATGTTCTATCAGACGGTTGTGGCGAGCGCCCTCTTCTATGCAGTGGTGTGCTGGGGAGGCAGCATAAAGAAGAGGGACGCCTCATGCCTGGTCAAACTGGCGAGGAAGGCAGGCTCTATTGTAGACATGGAGCTGGACAGTTTGACATCCGTGGCAGAGCGACGGGCGCTGAGCAGACTCCTGTCAATCATGGAGAATCCACTGCATCCACTGAACAGTATCATCTCCAGACAGAGGAGCAGCTTCAGCGACAGACTGCTGTCACCGTCCTGCTCCACTGACAGACTGAGAAGATCGTTCCTCCCCCACACTATGCGAGTCTTCAATTCCACCCCCGGGTGGTAAACGCTAACACTACACAAGATTATAGAGTGTCATACCCACCTCGCACTCTCCACCTTGCAGTTTTTAACTTGCACTGCTTTTTTTTATTGCTCTTTAATTAATATTGTTTTTATCAGTATGCTGCTGCTGGAGTATGTGAATTTCCCCCTGGGGATTAATAAAGTATCTATCTATCAAGTAATCCACACATACAAAAAAATCTAAACAAATAAAAAGTCCTTAAATTAACTTATGTGTAATAAAGTGGAATGACACAGGGAATAAGTATTGAACACACTTATTGATATTTATTTAATTTTTAGTAGAAAAGCCTTTGTTGTTAATGACAGCTTCAAGACGCCTCCTGTATGGAGGAACTAGTCGCATGCATTGATCAGGTGTGATTCTGGCCCATTCTTCCACAGAAACAGTCTTCAAATCTTGAAGGTTCTTCAGCTCTTTCCATAGATTTTCAATTGGATTCAAGTCGGGTGATTGACTGGGCCATTCTAGCAGCTTTATTTTCTTTTTCTGAAATCAATTGAGAGTTTCCTTGGCTGTGTGTTTGGGATCCTTGTCTTGCTGAAATGTCCACCCTCGTTTCATCTTCAGGATCCTGGTAGATGGCAGCATCATCAAGAATGTCCCGGTACATTTCTCTATTCATCATTCCTTTAATTATATGAAGTCTGCCAATTACATGAAGTCACCTTGTTGTTCCCATCTCCAAACTTCACTGTTGGTATGGTGTTTTTGGGATGATGTGCAGTGCCGTTTCTCCTCCAAACATGGTGTGTGCAGTGACATCCAAAGAGTTTCATTTTGGTCTTATCTGACCAGACTATATTCTCCCAGTATTGCATTGGCTTGTTCAAATGTTGTTCAGCAACCTTTAAATGAGCTTCAACATACTTATTCTTCAGTAATGGAGTCTTTCGCAGTGAGCATGCACGGAGGCCATGGCGGTTGAGAGCATTACTTATTGTTTTCTTTGAAACAACTGTACCTGCTAATTCCAGGTCTTTCTGAAGCTCTCTGCAAGTGGTCCTTGGCTCTTGGACAACATTTCTGATTATTCTTTTGACTCCTCTGTCAGACATCTTGCGAGGAGCACCTGGTTCTGGCCGGTTTATGGTGAAATCATGTTCTTTCCATTTCCAGATTATGACCCCAACGGTGCTCACTGGAACATTCAGATGTTTAGAAATACATCTGTAACCAATGCCATCAGTATATTTTGCAACAATAAGGTTGCAAAGGTCTTGAGAGAGCTCTTTGTTTTTACCCATCATGAGATGCTTCTTGTGTGACACCTTGGTAATGAGAAACTTATAATTAAGACTAAACCAGATGATATTAATTTGCACCGATAGGGGGGAGGATTGCTTTCTAACTACTGACAGATTTCAGCTGGTTTCTTGGCTTTCCATGCCTTTTTGCAACTCCATTTCTTCATGCGTTCAATACTTCTTCCCTGTGTCATTCCACTTTATTACACATTACTTAATTTATAGATTTTTATTTGTTTTGATTTCTTTGTATGTGTGGGTTACTTAGGTTGTTACCGACATCTGGTGAAAATTTCCCCATTAGAAATATATTTACAGAGAAAAACGTTGACACATTCAATGCTTATTTTCCCCGCTATATATATATATATATATATATATATATATATATATATGAGATCTCAACATTCATGAAGGATACATAATTCCAAACTAGGTATGTGAATAAAATTAGTTGAAATACTCAGCTGATTTGAAAGTAAGATTTCAACATAGCTTCCTTGTCAAATTGCAGATAAATTCTATAAATCAAATTTGCACAACTGAAAAAAAAAATCAGGGATTAGAACCAAGCAACCTCTGACAGATCAAGTAAAATGGATTTTGGAATTATTCCTTACTAGTTCTCCTCATTTTATGTACTCCAATGACACGCAAGATCAGAACTTATAAATACAGTGTTCCCACATTGTTAGTTGCATCTTTTATAACACATGCATAGAAGCAACAGTGAGGTTATAGTCAAGTAGTGAGCAAAGAAAGTAGAGTGAGAAAGCATTCTTTAGTGAGACTGGAGTGTTTAGTAAAGGTACGCATGGTATGGTGAATACAATAAGCAATGTTTGAACCATACAGCAAGAGCTCACTGACAATTCTAAGTACTGATGGTGTTAGTTATAGCTGGTCTGTTTTTTCTGCTTATAGGCGTGATGGTGGCCTGGTGGTGGATACAGCAGTATGCTGTTCACTGTTTTTATTTCTGTAAGAGTTTTATGTCTTTATTCGTAATGGAGAGCCCATGCATATTTTTAATACTTTTAGTCATTAGATTTTCTTTTACAGAGTAAAATTTGAACCTACTTTCATATTCTAGTGAGTTTATGTGACCGCAATCACTACTTTTTTTAAATACCTTTCTGGCAGTATGCAGGAGTGCCCCTCCATTTCAGAAAATGTAGACACCTTCAGCGAAGGAATGATCAATATGTGTAAGTGGAGCCCTATGCTGTACAGGTCAGTTACAGGTGAGCCGTTTGCTGTATGAGTGCATGCTGTGTAAGCTAAAGACTGTTGTACTCTCCATCGTGTAAATAAGTCTTGGCTAGGTGAATAAAGTCCACCCTGTCCACTGTTCAAACTTCTTTTTACCTTAAAACTCTTTTCACATGTTGAACTAAAAAACAAATGGCAGAATTAGCCGTATGTAATAAGCTGCTTTATAACCACTTTGCAAGACAGTAGTAAGAATTGAGAGTGCACAGTGAGAGGGCAGGAAAGGGTAAAAAGACAAAGGCATCCTAAAAGCAAACAGGGGTCATTCCATGTCAGATCAACCAATTTTCCAGAAATCCCACACACTTTGGGCTCAACAAATTCTGAAAAAAATACCAGGTATGCCAAGGTTATTTAGGAGATATCCATCCATTATCCAACCTGCTATATCCTAACTACAGGGTCACGGGGGTCTGCTGAAGCCAACACAGGGCACAAGGCAGGATACAAACCCTGGGCGGGGCGCCAGCCCACAGCAGGGCGCACACACCCACATACCAAGCACCCATTAGAACAATTTAGGATCACCAATGCACCTAACCTGCATGTCTTTGGACTGTGGGAGGAAACCCACGCTGACACGGGGAGAACATGCAAACTCCACGCAGGGAGGACATGGGAAGTGAACCCAGGTCTCCTAACTGCAAGGCAGCAGCACTACCCACTGTGCCACCGTGCCACAATATTTATTAGATATTCTCTGTAAAATTATTTTGATTTAAGATCAATCCTTTCCAAGATACAGCCAATTTTGTGAGCAAGAGAATGGTGTCAAATTTAACACAACTTTATTTTTAAAGCAATTTCACAAGACCATATCTCAAGAATTAAACCACCAGCAGGCTCAAATTTTGCATGCTGGTACCTTTATAGATATAGTACATAACAAAATCAAAAGGTTGGTGCAGATGACACCACTTGGTAAGAGCAGGCATTCAGAAATAGAAAAAATATATACTGTATTTTGTGTCTTTGGCTTTGCCATGTTTAGGCTTTCAGAAAGCACACTTCTAACTGATACAGCCTGCTTAAAGTTTTTTTCCCATGTTTAGATACCTGCACAGACCTCTCAAATATGAATAAAATCATTTTGGGTCTAATTTTCAGACCAGCTTAATGACTCTGGAAATGTACAGACATTTTTAAAATTATTTTTCCTATATCCTACATGGTCCCCTCTTTCTCAAAGAACAAGTGTTACTTTTCTTATGTGAATCTTTTAATTTTATTTTCCATTCTAAACATGTGTTAAATTCACCATTTGTCAGTAATGATAATCATTCAAGTTCTTCATCGCTAACTTGGGTATGGGATTAATGGAAAAAATACAATACTAATTATAATGAAATGTTAACATCTTGGTACTGCAGCAGCAGTAATGCGACCCATTTCATTTCTGTTTTAGTAGAAGTGCAGAGTGTAGGGCTTCTTTGAGATCAAGATGGTACTGCCACCCACAGACTGTTGTAGGTGCACTAAGCAGAGTAATGACACACTATAATGGTATCCAACAAATATCATCTCTAGGTGGCCAAAGGAGAGACTGTGCAGGATAGCTTGAATGCATGAAATATATCATGTTGTCTGATTCCACATCAGTCTTGTCACAAATCACACCAATCCAACATTTTCCATCATACATTCACTAACATATCATCCAATAGGACACTGGTCTAATGTGAAGGACACATCTGATCCATCTTTGAGTAGGGATGTAACAGTGGTGTTCTTGAGTACCAGGTACTCTTTTGGCCATGGAGAATCACATTCTCTGTTCAGTAACATGAGCTAGAACATTGTCATTTGATATGAAAAAAAATTTGATATTTTTGATAACTTACTGATTGAAAACTCAATGATTACCATTATTGACACATGGTGCATTCGGTCTTTGTTTAGGATGGAAAATAAACGTGAAAGATTTTCATAAGAAAAGAAACGTTTGTGTTTTGAGAATAAATGAAAAATATTTTTAAAAAGTATCTGCACATTGCTTTTCTCCACATGCTGTTATGGTGCTCTGAAAATGTAATTTGACGTGATTTTTTGGATTTGAGAGTTCTGCAGTTACTTTGCTGTTTATTGCTTTTTCATAATGCCTATATATTTATCTGAAAAAGGAAAAAAAAGTGAAAAGTTTATATTGGTTACAAATGTGTGTTTCTGAGTCCTAAACATAGCTAAGCCAAAAACTCAAATTCAATTTTGGTCAGTTTCAAAGGGCTGCTTTGACCATGCAGGGTCATCTGGGCCAAATGTTTTGATTTCGTCACATACTATACCAATTAATGTACCAGTTCGCAAAATCTCAGCCTGCTCGGTGGTTTAGTTGTTGATGAAAAAATGAGGCCGGATAAAATCCACACCCACTTCCACTCTGTAAACTGGCTGTATTATGGAAAATATTGATCTTACATCAAAAAAATTGTGCAGGGTGTCTCCTGGCTAACAGGGGTACTCCTGGGAATTTTTTGAGTCTGAAGTGTGTGGGCCATTGGTTGATTTGACATGGAATAACCCACAGGACAGTGCATGTGGTACATCTGAAACCCCATCTTACCAACATTAAAGCATCCAGCCACCTACATAAGCATAAAACAGGGAATACAGTGCAAGGCCTTTTGTATCAGTGCTAGCAGACCCAGTAATAGATGAGTATTAAATTAGCCAATTCTGAGTTGCTGTAATTTTGACATTAAAAAAAATCAAATTTTCTTTGTAACATTTACAGAGTTCTGATTCTTTATATAAAACATTGACTAGATTTCTTAGATTTTAACATCACTATTCCAAACACCAAAACATCAATCAAAATCCATCAGCCTGGAGGTGATAACTAAGGGTTACCAAAATATAGAGGCCTAGGCTTGCAATGTGCAGACCAAGGCCAAGAACGCAGAAACACTCAAGGACACAGTCGGGTATAAGAAAAAGTGTGGGTGCTTCCACACAAGTTTAGTTTCTGAGTTAGCTAACCAGTCAATATTTTAGAATCCTAAGGGTCATTCATAAAAATTATGGGTAAGTATTGTTTCTTGTTACTATGGCAAGTGTATTTAGAAGAACAAGCTTATTTTACTTTGAAACTGGAGAGAATACTGGAGAGGGCTTGATAGGTACTTCAGTGACAAAGATATTTAAACTTTCTGATGCATGTGGTGAAGAACAGGATTCTCAATTCTACAGTAGGAATACACTTCAGTATTAAATGCACAGAGCACGGTAAAACAATAGGACCACTTTGGGAGCTCAGGCTGCATTTGGTAACCTTGCCATTTAAATAAGAAGTCTGTGTCCATTACCTTTTAAACTAATGGCCTAAAACCATACAAGTCAATAAAATATAAAGATAAAAAACATAAATTATAAAAAATATATACAAGTCAGAGATCTAGTGGTTAACATTGCTGGATAACTGCTCTGGATGGTTGGGTTTGCCTGGTCATAGGTAGAGAGGATTTCACATTATGTCTCCCATGTCCATATTGGATTTTTCTCCAGGTGCCTAAGTTTTCCTCCTGTATCCAAAGAGTGTACTGGTCAGATTGACTCAAGATTTTAAACTATCTAAATGTGAAGCTTTTAAATATGTTTGTTCTGCAATAGTTTGGCATCCCGTCCAGGACAAGTCCCTGCTGTGTTCCTTAAATTGAAGATACAATTTACTCTTGCACATCACAATGCAAAAATGCTCTGATGCCTTCAGTAAATGCATAGAGGAAGAGATGGATTTACTCTCTTAAAAACACAAATTCCTCTTTCAAAAGAAAGATGGAAATATCATTGTATGTCAAACAAATTATAGCCTGGGTTCCAATTGTCTGTATAGGTTTTTCTCTGGGTATCCCAGTTTTCCTCCCACATTTTCAAAGACATGGAGGTTAAATCAACTGGTGATTCCAAATTTGCCTCTGTATGGGTATGTAAGTGAGTGGGCCTTTTGACTGACTGGTGCTATGTCCAGGGCTGTTTCCTGCCTTGTAATCAGTGTTACCAGGGTGATCCTTCTTTGGATTAAGTGCTTTTAAGACTATTATGTTGCACTGAGAAACGTAAATTAGCTGTACGTTTACAAACGTGTAATAACTTAAAAAGTCACTAAGAATACAGAATGCCATATACCACATGTGATCCTGTTACATTCAACTGAATAACTTGGAAAGGTGTTCAATTTAATTTCAATATGGTAATGTTTTATTAAAATGTGACATTTAAATTCTATTTTGATCATATGTGTTTGTTACTAAAATGGATAAAGATCATACTTTGTTATAATTTTGTAGACAAACTGACAGCTAAGTGGATGTACAGTATCTGTGACATGGCACTGTGTAGAAGAGACCAGGAATAAGAGCGGGTCATATGGTGTGATTGACAGCATTGTAAAAGATACAATGGCATACAACCTTTTGGATACTTTAAAACCATTCTACAACAAATTGCACACCATTACTAGTTAGGGAAAGGATCTTCAGTAAGCTCACAACCTCAAATTTTCCATTTTTTCACCATTGATTTTTGCCTTTCATTTTGGTTTTGCTCATTGGCTCTTGTAGACTTTTTAGCTCAGAGATCTGCTAGTCCTTTTGACTGCCTGTTTGCCTAATCTTTTAGAGCCTTTTATGTTTTGTTCCTTGTAATATATACATATATATATATATATATATATATATATATATATATATATATATATATATATATATATATATATATATATATTGCTCTTTCTAAACAGGCCTTTTTCAACTCTTTGTCTACAATACATTACTGTTCCACCTCACCATTTGGCGTGTTGCTGCAATATGTTTACGCATTTATTACTTTGTTGATGTGTAGTAGTGAAGAAACTACTTTAATGGGATTGAAATTTCAACTTTAATGTTTTGATGGATTTAAACATTGTAAGCACCCATTTACAAGTTGTATGCATTTGAGCATTTTGACCATGCTGACTGTCTACGTTTATGTGTTTGCATGTGTCAATGGTATGTATAACTAGAAAGAACCATGCTCAAATTTGGTATTCTTACTACAATTCTGAAAAACAAAAATCCAATTTATTTTGAACAAAACAAGTCCAAGAGAAATTCTACCGAATATTTGTTTTTCAATATTGTTTCAAATAACAATTATAAACAACTAGTTGTCTCCTGCAGCGGTCCGTGTACTTTTTGGTATTTGAAATTTCATTTTAGAAGCAAAAATGAAAAAATGAAAATGAAAGGAATTTTCAGATTTTGATTTTTGATTAAAGAATAAAATGAGAGAAAATAAGGTATTTTGTAATTCTGTGATAACAAATAGCAGTCATAAAGTTAAAATTACACACACTTTTCTGGATTTATTTGTGATTCAAATAATGAAAGTGTAATAGCTCAAAAACAACAAAACAGGCGCATTTTCGTTGTCTGAAACCGTAAATACTTCTTCTTCTGCATGATTTTTGATGACACATGCGAACCTCCCAACGTCCTCCTCACAAGACATCGACCGACGGCCTTGAAGTTACACTGGCATCAGCAGAGGATGGACCATCACGTTGTTTTTCAGAACAGTAAAAGAGTGACACTCTGGGACAAGGACATGACTGCAGAAAAACGGAGTCGCATCTTTCCGGTAAAAATACAAACTTTGCTTCATTGATGTAGCAGCTCTTTTATGAACATTATTGTTATTACTTACTGTGAAACAGCGAACATTTGGTGATTTCATTTACTAACACTAAGTCTGGCAATTTTTATAGTGCTAGAATTTTGAATGTGTGTAAATGTGTCAATGGTTCCTCATTGACTAATGTAACACATGTTAAGAAAACTTTCTGTAAATCACGTCGCTCTACTAACGTGTTACACGTTTGCGCACTGTTAATACTTTTACTAGCTATAGTAGCCGGTAAAAGTCAATGAGCAACCATTCAAAGTGCTAGCACTCTAAAAATTGCCAGACTTACTGTTAGTAAATGAAATCACCAAATGTTGGCTGTTTCACAGTAAGTAATAACAATAATGTTCATATAAGAGCTGTTACATCAATGAAGCAAAGTTTGCAAAGCTTGTATTTTTACCTGAAAGATGCAACTCAGTGTCCTCTTTTACTGTTCTGAAAAACAACGTAACAGTCCATCCTCTGTTGATGCCATGCAATGTAACTTCAAGGCTGTTGATTGATGTCTTGTGAGGAATACGTTGGGAGGATCGCACGTGTCTTCAAAAATCGCGCAGAAGAAGAAGTACCTCCGTTTTCAGACAACGAAAATGCGTTAGTTTTGTTGTTTTTGAGCTATAACACTTTCATTATTTGAATCACAAATAAATCCAGAAAAGTAGGTGTATTTTTAAGTTTATGACTGCTATTTGTTACCTAAGAATTACAAAATACCTTATTTTCTCTCATTTTATTTTTTAATCAAAAATCTAAATCTGAAAATTCCTTTCATTTTCGTTTTTTCGTTTTTGCTTCTAAAATGAAACTTCAAATACCAAAAAGTACACGGACCTGCGGCTGTACCCGCATAAAAAACAGGGCAAACTTTAAAAATCAATTAAAAAAATTTAATAATTTGTATTGAGAAGAATTTATATTGATAGCTTTCGTATCTGAGGGCCTCTTGATATACAATGTTTTTGGTTTTCCTATCGGGGCGAGAATGTAGTTGTGTTCGCTTTGCCAAAAATTAAAAAGTTGGCAAGGTATGTCTAGCCAAGTGGAAGGCAGGTATGCTCCAAGGTCAGATGTTGCCACTGTAGCTGATCACGTTCAGCTCTGACGGGAGAGCATCCCCCGTGTGGGGAGAAGAGCACGTGGCCATGATATCTCTGCCAATGAGCAGTTACAATCTAAAACACATGTAGCTGTGACCTCTCTGTCAAAAACTTCAAACGTTACTCTTTAACAATCGCTAGATGATAATGTTTGCTAAACAAACAGATATTGCTAGCTAAGTAGAGGCAAGGTGCACTCCAAAACGTGGTGAGAGGTAGAGTGACTCGAACGGAGGCTGGCGTGTGAGTGAGGAAGGCCCCACCCGGCTCCCTACTCCTGATGTCCCACCTCCTCCTCCCCTCGGCCCGCAGCCTGCAAACGAACTATAATAAGTCACAAAATCAACCAGAATGTTCAAGTAAATTATAGAAAAAAAAACCCGATCTAAATCTGTTAAGTAGTTCTCTCATGAAAAGAGGACAAACAGACATTCAATTTTATATACTGTACATAGAGATTAATAGATCTACGCATTTCATTTGAAGTAATTATAATGTACCCTACTATTTCTATTATGCTGTCATTCTTTATTTACCACTGAGAAAAATATATTTTTTAAACATTTTCAAAAGCCCTTTGAATAAAAATATGTACAGTATAAACATTCTCAAATGTTTTTCAACAATCAACAAAATCATCAGATGCTTAATGAGAACATTTGGCGTGATTTCTGTTCAGACCTTTTCATTTAGTGAATGTTTATGTCATACACTGTATTTTTTTTGTCAACTGCGCACTAATATTTGGTTTGTTTTTATAAATTTGAACCATGGAATACAGTTGTGCTTGAAAGTCTGCGAACCCTTTAGAATTTTCTATATTTCTGCATAAATATGACCTAAAACATCATCAGATTTTCACTGAAGTCCTAAAAGTAGATAAAGAGAAACAAGACAAAAATATTATACTTGGTAATTTATTTATTAAGTAAAATGATCGAATATTACATATTTGTGAGTGGCAAAAGTATGTGAACCTCTAGGATTAGAAGTTAGTTTGAAGGTGAAATTAGAGCCAGATGTTTCAATCAATGGGATGACAATCAGGTGTGAGTGGGCACCCTGTGTTATTTAAAGAACAGGGATCTATCAAAGTCTGCTCTTCACAATACATGTTTGTGGAAGTGTATCATGGCACGAACAAAGGAGATTTCTGAGGACCACAGAAAAAGAGTTGTTGATGCTCATCAGGCTGGAAAAGGTTACAAAACCATCTCTAAAGAGTTTGGACTCCACCAATCCACAGTCAGACAGATTGTGTACAAATGGAGGAAATTCAAGACCATTGTTACCCTCCCCAGGAGTGGTCGACCAACAAAGATCACTCCAAGAGCAAAGTGTGTAATAGTCAGCGAGGTCACAAAGGACCCCAGGGTAACTTCTAAGCAACTGAAGGCCTCTCTCACATTGGTTAATGTTCATGTTCATGAGTCCACCATCAGGAGAACACTGAACAACAATGGTGTGCATGGCAGGGTTGCAAGGAGAAAGCCACTGCTCTCCAAAAAAAACATTGCTGCTCATCTGCAGTTTGCTAAAGATCACATGGACAAACCAGAAGGCTATTGGAAGAATGTTTTGTGGACGGATGAGACCAAAATAGAACTTTTTGGTTTAAATGAAAAGCGTTATGTTTGGAGAAAGGAAAACACTGCATTCCAGCATAAGAACCTTATCCCATCTGTGAAACATGGTGGTGGTAGTATCATGGTTTGGGCCTGTTTTGCTGCATCTGGGCCAGGATGGCTTGCCTTCATTGATGGAACAATGAATTCTGAATTATATCAAAGAATTCTAAAGGAAAATGTCAGGACATCTGTCCATGAACTGAATCTCAAGAGAAGGTGGGTCATGCAGCAAGACAACGACCCTAAGCACACAAGTCGTTCTACCAAAGAATGGTTAAAGAAGAATAAAGTTAATGTTTTGGAATGGCCAAGTCAAAGTCCTGACCTTAATCCAATCGAAATGTTGTGGAAGGACCTGAAACGAGCAGTTAATGTGAGGAAACCCACCAACATCCCAGAGTTGAAGCTGTTCTGTACGGAGGAATGGGCTAAAATTCCTCCAAGACGGTGTGCAGGAATGATCAAAAGTTACTGGAAACGTTTAGTTGCAGTTATTGCTGCAAAGGGGGGTCACACCAGATACTGAAAGCAAAGGTTCACATACTTTTGCCACTCACAAATATGTAATATTCAATCATTTTCCTCAATAAATAAATGACCAAGTATAATATTTTTGTCTCATTTGTTTAACTGGTTTCCCTTTATCTACTTTTAGGACTTGAGTGAAAATCTGATGATGTTTTAGGTCATATTTATGCAGAAATATAGAAAATTCTAAAGGGTTCACAAACTTTCAAGCACCACTGTAGGTGCTGCCAATGAATGTGATCAAAACATGGAGTAAATTGCTTTTTCCCCTTATTATGCACTAATTCAATTCTTGCCCACCACATTACTCCTTCTGTCACTTTTACCACTTTCCATGGGATTTTTTACCTTCCTTTTTTTCTGCTCTTTACACTATCATATGATATCAGTTTCTGTGTTGTTTATTTTTTCTCTCCCCTGGATATTCTTTTGTATTTCACTTTCCATCACCCATTCTTTATGTGCCAATTTACATTGTCAAAAAGCATACAATTGTAGACACTTCATATTTGGAATAATCCCACAACATTCTTTAAAAACCATCAGATGTCAGTCTCAGCAAGTAATCTGATTTGTAGACTCCCTCTGCTTACTGAAAGACATGGATGATGCTCATTTGTCACAGAGGGTATTCAAATGTAGGGTAGTGCTGATGTCTTGCAACAAGGAGGCCGTGGTTCAATTCCTTGGTCCTTCCTCTGTGGAGTTTGTATGTTCTCCCTGTAGCCATGTGGGTTTCCTCCCACAGGTCAAAGACACGCAGAGTAGGAGGACTGGCAATATTAAACTGGCCCTAGTGTGTGTGGATGCGCATATCAGTGTTCATGCTAAGATGGGCTGCCAGCCTGTCCAGGTTTTGCTCTCTAGGTAAGGCTCCAGCTTCCCCGTGACACTGCTCAGGATAAAGTGTGTTTAGAACATGAATGGCTGGATGGTATTTTTAATTTACCCATACTGTTCTCTATACCTAAATGCTGCTTCCATTTATCTAATAAAATGGCAGCAGTAGGAGAGCAGACTGCTTATTCAAATATACCTGAAGCTGTTAATGAAACTATTGTTCATGTTCTCTCTAAAACCAAAACTGACACCTAAAGTATATAAACAATGCTCCACTTTCTTAACATTACAGGACTAAATCCAAAAAAGTGTGTACCTGAACATGTGAGAGGCTCTCATTATTTGCGTCATAAAATCAGTCACGTATAAGCTGACTGGTAATCATGTATAAAGAGTAAAACAATGGCCAGTACCTCTCCAGCTGCTCAGTTGGTGAGTCACTGAAGAGAATTTGGTTTATTTCCACAGTGATTTATTCAGCATTCAGAATTAATAAGTCACATTAATCAGAAATATAATATCTTAAGACCAAAATGAGATTATATAAAATGAAATGGCTCCTTCTGGCATGTCTCCTCAGACAGAGTGGTGTCATGAAATCTCTTGTATCGGAAACTGTAAGTTTATTAGAGAGAACCTACATAAGAGTTTGTTTTATGAGGTTAAGCAACTGTGTCACAAAGTAGAAAGCAAAGACATGACAGTAAGTGTGTAATCTGTGACTAAACCTTTCAAAGTAAAGTAGTTATAATCACCAATCGTGGAGCTGATGACCAATGACTTTGATGCTTGTTGATTAGCACATCCAAGTAAGAATTTCATTGTACTCTGTACACATGACAATAATGTCCTTGTAAAACTGTGTGTGCAGCACTTAATTTTAGAAATGCATACTTCTAGGCTTTTTCGCTGCTTGTTGATTCCAGGTTTTACTACATATTTATTCTGGCACAAATCTTATGTAATTCTTGCCTACATATTTCTTAATACCACCCCAACCCCAATGCATTTGAAGAAACATATTTAATTACAAAGAGTGAAGATTTTACCTCCAAATCTATGACAGATAACAACAAAAATAGACACCCTACAATTAGACGTACCTAAAAGTCAACATACATGCTGAAATTAAATGGTTAACTTGAAGATAGGTCATCTGACTGAAATATTCTGCATGTGCATCTGAACAAACAGCTTAAATTACTAGGAGCTGCTCAACTACTGACCTGAGCAGGATTTCGTCCAGTCAGCTAGCACTTGATGAACTGCACCAATCAGTGCTGTCGTCTTCTAGGGTTCATAGAGTTCCTGGAGCCCACTGTGCCTGCAACCAATTTCACAATCTGAGTTAATGTACCAAAATTGATCTCCTTAATTAGCCATCCTCTCCCACCCTGCATGTATCCAAAGAGAACTCGCTTCCTTTCCTTAATAAGTTTGCAAATAGTTTTTTTTATATAGTTTCAAGAAATTGTTTCATTTTTCACCTAATTTCCCTCTTCAGTTTTGAAATATATTCAATTTAAAAACTTCCTTCTTTCTCAGTGTTTATTTTTCATAGACATAAGGTAATGCTGGGAAGATACACCTTGCTGACATCTTTATTTTGACTTTCTCTGAGATATTGGCAGTTTTCCAGATTTCATTCAGTGCTGTAAAAGAACTCTGTGTAATAGCCATTCTTGTTTGAGCCATCATTGCCACTTATTATCAGGCTACATAAGTAAACAAATTGGTCTACACATTTAAGTTTCTTTCCACCTACATTTATATCAGTCTTATTGTTTCACATCACCATTACTTTAGTCTCATCTTTGTTATTGAATAAGTCATATTCTTAGTCTAACACAGTTAGTTGCTCTTACAGATCCAGTTAATTCATTGTTAAATCCTCCTCCTAAATCTACTTCCATTATTTTCATTTTTCCTTCTAATACTGCTATGAACAACAGCTGTGACAATTAGTTCTTCTTGTCTGGTTTTTATTGTTGTCTTTACCCAGTTGCTCAACTCTCCTCCCACACTAACAGACTCTAAAGACAATCCTTTCTGCTCTCCAATCAGCTTGGATGGCCATGCTTTCCAATGCCAACCTGAATCAAATAAGTTTTTAAAATCTATAAAGCAATACTTTGACACCTAAACTTCGCTAACAATCACAACACTAACATCTGTTTTTCCTCACTAAAATGTGTATCTTCGAAAGGGTGTCCATAATTATTCTTGAAGGACATTGAAAACAACTTTTAATCCTCACACTACTTCTCTATTGTAAATTCAAAATATGAGAGTAAAAAAAGGTCAGCTAATAAAACAATGAGATTATTTAGAGGTAAAATCACTTGCTTAATGTGAAACTGGTTGGAACAAAATCCTGCACTCACAGTGGACCCGCAGGACTGAAGCTGAATTTTACTGTGTAGAGACTACCGTGGGTTCTCTAAACTCATTAGGTGCTTTCACATAACACACGTTTCCCAAAAACTGTGGAGAACACTAGTGTGAAAGATTCTTTCAAGTTGGAGAATAAAAGGACAAACCGTATCTAATTAAACTGTCGCTGTGACCCCCGTACTTGCACACAAGATTTCCAACCTGACAACCGACCTGCAACATCTGCGCAAGTGCGTTGAGTCATCCACTGGAAGATCCGCCTACAAAGTTCCGGGTCGTTGGTTCCGGAAGTAGAAGTAAACTTTGTGTATGCCGAAGCAGCGGAACACAGTTGTGCTGTTAGGAAGGCGACAGCTTGGGTGGGAAATGTTTTTATATTTTTTTGGAGTCAGGATGGCTGTATTTGTTGGGCACCAATATCGCGTTTGTAAATATGTAGAAAGAATACATTTATCTTAGTGGATTTTTTTATTTGTTTGTTTTCAATTATTTTTCCGAGTGGCATTGCCGCCGGTGAGTCTCCCGGTGCTCTGCAGCAGCCATGGACCTGCTGATGACTTTTTGCGAGAAGTGTTTCGGCTCTCCTTTCTAACGGAGTCAACGCAGAGAAACAGCTTGAAGGTGAGTTACCACACATCTGAGGAAGGCTATTTTTTAGTGAGTTTTTTTTTTTTCCAATGGTAATATACGTAAACTAACACGATTAGATGAGGCTGATGACTGCTCAAATATGTATTTATATTGCTGGGATAGGCTCCAGGTGCCCCTTCTCTAAATGAGCCGGTAGTGAAAATGGGTGGATGGTTCGATGAATGATTTGTCCAGGTTTCTTAAGAGTACGCGGCTGTCTTTGTACATATATATGTATACATATTTGTTTAGTAAACTCGTAATGAATGATATACGTATTGCCATGCAACCTGTTAGTGAATGAGTAGTTTCGCGATTTGGTGTGATTCGTTTCGATCATGCTGTTGTGTGTTATTAAATCTGAAATCCGAGTAACCAGATCATATATTGCTACCGGGCTTCATTCAGTTTGCATACAGATCAACAACAGACGTTTAAGAATATTATAAAATTACATTTTTTTTGATTATTCACGTAGGATTTTTTTTTTAAATCTCATTTTATCGTAAATTGCTTTAATTATATTTGAATATGGATTAAAATAATAAATGTCCGAAATATAGTTTATATTCGCTTAACATTGAAAACGTTTATCAGCATTTTAGATATTTACACGTTGTTCGATATATTCAGTTTGCTGAATATTCATGCCTGGGGGAAAAGCTGATGGGGACAGTTGTACTGTCAGTTGGCATTAGTTTAGCAGTTAGGTTTTGGAATCTATTCAAATTTCCAGCACTGTGAATCCTAAGTCGGTTAATGGAATGAGATGGTATGACTAAGGAACTCAGTTTTCGGGGAAGACACTGTCTTTCAGGTTTTTGTTCACAATATTTTTTCCAAAAGCATTTTTTCCCTCATTAAAGGCGCGTTACGTTTTATTTAGAATTCTTATTTCTGGTTTCCAATTTTTTTTTATTTGTATGAGTGTGTGTTTTCTGTAAAAATGGCAAAATGTTAATTTGATCAAATAGGCGTTTTACTACCCTCTCTCTGTCGACATTTTTTACTACTTTTACTTTCCAAGCGTTTCAGTAAAACTGCTTTTTGTTATACCCATGAGATTATATGATTCTAAACTTGATACTTTGCTAGTTGTGTCTGTGTCTCGTTGGTAAATTACCAGCTATCTTGAAAAAATAAGCAATTAATTTTAAAGAGTTAAAAGATTGGGTAAGACCTAAATAAGAGGTGTGGCAACGAATAACAAAAAAAACCTACAGAAGTAAAGTACACATAAATTAGTGATTTCTCTGCAAACAGAACAGTGGTAAGTTATCTAAGTTAAGGGGCTTGTAACATGGACACAAAGTAACTACAATTAGTTATAGTAAAAAGTGAAAACCGATTGTGGCTGTCAAGGAGCTGAGTGTAAGATCTCAAAATACATAATAATGTTTTATAGTGTTTGTTTATTTTTTTTATTTCAGATAAATTTTGTATTCTATGGAAGCGTATTAGGGCGACAGAGAAGAAAAAAAAATATGGACACAGTGAAGAAAAAAGTGTATGTCGAGAATACAGTCAACATGCCGACTTAATTCTCGACATTTCCAATTTAGTGTGTTGAGAAAAGTTGACATATTGACTTTATTCCTTGGGATTAATAAAGTATCTATCTATCTATCTATCTATCTATCTATCTATCTATCTATCTATCTATCTATTCTCGACATTTCACTTTACCCTGGACATTTATGCTGAGGTTGAAGTCGACATGTTGACTTTATTCTCATAGTTTATTTTGTCATTAAAGTAGAATGTTTATTTTAAAATCAATGTTTAACTTACTAGATTTTCTCAAACCCTGTCATAAGTAATGTAGCACTTTAAGTGATTTGTGTTTAGTGTTCCCTGACCCATGTTAATCGTTAATTGTTGTACATGCTTCTTAAACTGACTTCCTCTTGCACTGAGAGGAGGTGCAGACATTGATCGCCACACACAATTCATTAATTTCATGATATTCCTGCTCTTTAAAATTCTAAGATAAAAATACTTGATATCGTTTTCATGATGAAATGCATTAAAGCATGTATTAAACCTGCTGGCACAGTGGCGTGAAGTAGTGCTGGGCGGTGTGACCAAATTTCTATATCACGGTATTTTTCAAAATTCTACCGGTTTCATTGTATTCAACAGTAGTTTTTTCCCCATGCATGAGTGGATGTTAACCTAATTTTCCACTGCAATTAATGCAGTAGACTGGCTAAGAATAACCTATTCCACTGTCATGAGAATTGTTCATTGTACCAAAAAATATTTCAATGTGCACACAAGTATTAATACAGGTTTGCATGGCCCCATAAAGTGATAGTTTTCAAGGGGGTGGCACTAATGAAGAGAATGAATCACATTGCATGACAGTTGCAGTCAAAATATAGAACCTTTTTATTGAACAAATTTTGCAAACAACTTAAGATAAAATTTTGACAACAAATTGTCAAACATCCAAAGAGGCATTTAGGCTTAGTAAAACATCCAGAGGTGCTTGTCAAAAGTTGTATTGCACTGAACATGTCTTAAAAAAGGAATAATAGTAAATATTTCTTGTAAACCAACTACACTTTCTGTTAATGTTAACAATCTCTGTCCACTGACATGTTAGCTATATGGATTGTAATGGCGTTGGTTATCTCGTTCCACTGCTTGCTTTTTTTTTTTCTGTCGTAGGCAGTACCTCTAGCAAACGCGTTTACAAATGACGTCTGACTCTATTGTCCTCTAGCTTTCCCTGAGGACGTGGAGGGTGCCAATCTTAGTTCCATACATTCATGGTACTCCAAAGCATGTTTGTGGCTAAGGTGGTGCAGCAAATTGCTAACATGACAGCATTTGCAGTAAATAGTTGTCTGGTCCACATTTGACCTTTTTAAAATCAAAGTATTTCCAGACAACAGACACGGCTCCTTTTTTTTTGGCAAAAGTTCTTCAGGGTCATCATGTTCAACTTTATCGTCTGCAACAGCTTCAGTTTTGGAATGTTCTCTGTCCATTTTCACCACTCAATACCTCCACTAATGCATGTACTCCATCGCATGCGTGTTTAGCGGTGTAGCAGTGAAAAAGTTCCCCCCTTAAACATTTTGCCGCTGTGCCATGTTCCGAACGTTGTTTAGACTATTTAAACTTGTGTTGCGGTATAAGAAAAATCCATGTATAACCCAGTGCAATACCCATTCATACATCCAGCTTTTTGGAGCCTCGTCACACCTACCATAAAGGTTCTCTACACTCAACGTACACCTGGGGACCCCTTACTGCACGGGAGCAGCACTGCCACCATGCACCTGCCCCCAGACACACACATTTAATACATGCTTTAATGCATTTCATCATGAAAATTATATCAAGTATTTATCTTAGCATTCTAAATGTTCAGAGAGCAGGAATATTGTAAAGTGAATGTTTTCTTTGTGGCAATTGTTGCCTGCACCTCCTCTCAGTGCAAGAGGAAGTTAGTTTAAGAAGCACGCACCAATTAACAACTGGGTCAGTGAACTCTTAATACAATGTATTTAATGTGCTACATTAGTTATGGGGGGTTTGAGAAAATCTAGTAAATTAAACATTGATTTTAAAATGAAGTTTACGACATGGCAAAGTTAAACCAGAGAAAGAAAAAACAAGGGTTTAAAGTGGAAATGTCTACTTTAATCTCAATATAAACGCTGAGAATAAAGTGGAAATAATGACTTTAGTCTTGACGTAAACACCGAGAATAAAGTGGAAATGTTGACTTTATTCTTGACGTACACTTTTGTTTTCTTCACTGTGTCCATTTTTTTTTCTTCTCCATGGTCCTAATAAACTTCCATAGAATTCACAAAAGGATACCAATTACATTGGAACCTCGGTTCACGACCATAATTCGTTCCAAAACTCTGGTCGTAAACCGATTTGGTCGTGAACCAAAGTAATTTCCCCCATAGGGTTCAATGTAAATACAATTAATCCGTTCCAGACCGTACGAACTGTATGTAAATGTATTTTTTTTTTAAAGATTGTTAAGCACAAATATAGTTAACTATACCATAGAAAGCACAGCGTAAAAGTAAACTAAATGTAAAAACATTGAATAACACTGAGAAAACCTTGAACAACAGAGAAAACTAACACTGCAAGAGTTTGCGCTGTAGCGTTACAAACTGCTCGCTAAAAACACTTTTTTTAATGAGTTTTAATTAAGCACAGGGGAAAAATGAACATTTGAAAAATCCGTAATTTAATAAACCACCAAGAAAAGTAACATTGCAACAATGCACGCTATGAACCGATCGCTATAAACAGAAGTGAAATGGAGGTTAAAATCCAACAGAAAAAAGTCTTCATTCAATACAACGAGGTTAAAACAATGCTCAGATCTGTCTCTTTAAAAAACAAGCCTTATGCATCCAGCCGTCTCTCTCTCACGTGCATCTGTGTGTGTGTCTCTTGTGCACGCGTCTGTGTGTGTGTGTGTCTCTCTCTTGCGCGTGCGCATGCCTGTGTGTATGTCTCTCGTGCGTGCTTGTGTCTGTGTGTGTGTGTGTGTGTGTGTGTGTCTCTCTCGTGCACATGTCTGTCTCTGTGTGTGTGTCTCTCTCTCGTGTGTGTGTGTGTGTGTGTCTCTCGCGCGTCTGTGTGTGCGTGTGTGTCTGTCTCTCTCTCGTGTGCGTGTGTCTGTGTGTCTCTCTCTCTCTCTCGCCGCACAGGGAGGGACTGAACATGTGCGGAAATCATCGGCGCGCACAAACAGAAAGGGAAATTGGCTTGTTTCTATACCGAGTCAGTGGTCATGAATAGATGCAAAAGTTTGCCGAACTTTTTGGTCGTAAACCGATTTGTACGTGTTCCGAGACGTTCGTGAACGGAGGTTCCACTGTATGTAATTTAAAAAGTTATATGTAAATAGCATTAAGTAGTGTTTTTTAAAATTCGTTCTTATTTCAAGTAATTGCTGTGACACTTTATTTTTAAAAATTGTTCAAGTATTTGTATGTTTTTAGATATTGATAAGAATTAGCATGTGATCAAATACTGCCTTTTTTTTTTTCTTCAGAATGCAAACATTGAGAAGAAAATGTGCTTTACTTGATTCTAATATGAAGGAAAAAAAGCCTGAACAGTCCCAAAATGATTCCTTGTGTTCCACCAGGAGGTCCGGTAGATATAAGGGAGTAAGTGATGTGGAAGAAAGGCCTTTGTCTAACTCTCTGGGCAAGAAGAAGTGTGTACTTCTTCAGAAGAAAAATACAAATCTCTCAGTAGCTAAAGGGTCTACTCAACAGACTGCAAAAATTAATCAGTCAAAAATAGTTGTTTCCAAAAGAAAACAAAACTCAAAGGAAACAAGCTCTTATGAGGGCGACAGTAATGTTGAAAAAAGCCATAGGCCCTTATCAAAATGTAATTCTCGCACCTGTAAAACCAAAAAGGAAGTGAAAGAGACTTCCTCTAAAAGAACTCTAAGACCAAGTAAGAGCCAGCAAAGTGGCCCTGTTGGCCGTGACAGAAAACCGAATAATAATTCTGGGAACTCTAGCACTTTCAACTGTGTAAGACTAAGAAAAAAAACTGAGCCTCCCTTGGCCAGAAGTTCTCTGAGAAATGCACATGATATTGTGTTGAAGAACTCCCCTCAGAATCAAATAGGCATGAGGCTGAGAAACCGCCAAGAAGCTGTGAAACCTGACACTTTTAAGGGAGATGGTAAGGTCCAAATAAAATCTGACATCAAAAAAGAAGTTGGAACAAATGGGGACAAAGTACGTGCATGCAAAGATCTCTCTACTCTGTCTCTACGTACTCGAGAAAGCAACACTATAACAAATGCTTCTAAGACAGTTTTACTCAACAGAAAAAGGTCATCAAGTATAGAAGACTCACCTTTTCATTCAAAAAGAAAAAGACAGAAAATGGAGCCTATGTCCAAAACAGCAAATTCTTCTCAAAAGAGAGTTAAAACATCCAAAAGTGGAAAAAAGTTCAGGAATGGTATTATTCATATTAAAAGTAATGGTAATAAAAAAATGGTTAATTCTGGAAAAACAGTTGTAAAGGGTTGTAGACAACCTAAAATACCCCAAAATCTAGAAAAGGGTAAGGACAGAACAGGTAAAAATATGAGAAATCTAAGGGATCCTATAAAGAAAGTCTGTAGCAGAGTAAACAGAAGATCAGTTGCATCCTCTGAGAAAAAAACCAAAGCCAATTTAAACTCCAGATATATGAACCAGGAGCATGAATCTGTTCAATGTAAAGAGGGCACTTCAGTGACTAAGCACGTTGGTGCTAATACAAGAGCATCTCCCCCATTGGTAGCTCTGCTGAAAGTGATCAAAAAGTCTAAGCTCTACAAATCTACAAAGCCACATATTGACAGAGCATGCACAGCACATGTGCATGGTGAACATAACACAAAATGTTCTAGCTTAATAGAAGAGAAACAAAAGCTAGATCTGAGCTCTTCAGTTCAACAGAGTGGAGATGAAACAACCTGCAGCAGGAAAAAGAGGCAGAAGAAAAACAGTGAGCAGAAGTGCTCGGATCCCAAGTCAGGTGTAGTTGACGATGAAGAGAAGGGAAAGGAGTTAAAGACAGTGGCACATTTTTCAACACATGTTGTTGATCCATGTGATATTTCACTGCAGGGACTCGGGGCACACAGTCAAAGAGATCACTTTTCTAGTAGTGACTTACAGAATCATGACAAATCACAGACACTTCCAAAGAAAAGACATTCAGAAAAAAAAAAAAATTCTGGCTCTTTAGGAATACAAAAGGAGAAAAACGACAGGCAGTCTTCTGCAAATCGTAAAAAGCCCACAAGCCCAGGTGTACTGAAGACTAAGTCTAGCCACCAGAAACGCAATGAAGAGAATCCTCAAGCAAAGGCAAAGCCTTGCTTAACTGCTATGAAAGAAGAGGTTCCAAAACCCAGTAAGCAGTTGAACTTGCTGGCTCTATGTGAGGAAATTGCAGAGGAAATTGCTTCTGATACAGTAGAGGTGTGTAGGACTGATGAAGGCAATTTGGCAGGGGAAATCCAAGTACAACCAGCTGAGATGGATACAACAGAAAAAAATGAATCTGTTTCTCCCTCTGATGTCCTTCCTTTGCCACAGATCCAGGATGAAACCCCAGCAGAGCCACCAAAAAAGCGTTTTTTCACAAGCCAGATAACTGTACCTTTAAAAAGTAAAGAGAAAAAGAAAATATCAATGACTGAGAGATTACGACAAAGTGAACTTCTCAAACATAGCTTCAGTTGGGCAAGAGTTAAGCAATTTAAGGCAGCTGAAAATGCTCAAAAACAGTCCGCAGGCTCCTTGCTGGCGAGGGAAAACACAGTGCCCACTGTGCCTGAGCAGAAGAGATTACAGGCATTCAGCTGTAAGCTACGGCTACCAGATTTGCCAAATGGTATTCTTGGAAACAAGAGGGAGCCTACTGTGGAAAATTATTTCAAACCTAGAGCAAAATATTCTGCAGATGACTTTGAACTTGATGGCTTGAATGATGAGCTTAAGAATACTACAGAAGATAAATTGCAGCAGAATGTGAACCTGCAGCCTCAGGTGGAAAAAACTGTAAGTATGTTGATAAAATAAACTATGAGAATAAAGTCAACATGTCGACTTTAATCTCGACATAAACGGGCAAATTAAAGTGGAAATGTCGAGAATAAAGTCAACATGTCGTCACACTATTACACAGTACCCAGGTACATTACACAGTATTGAAAAAAAATAAAGTACAACTTGGCCTGAAATATTATCTAGTAGTATAGAAACAGTATTCACACATTTGAACATAATGGTCCACATCTGACCTTTTAAAACCAAAGTATCTCCAGGCAACAGGCATGGCTCCTTTTTTTTGGCAAACATTCTTCTGTGTCATCATGTTCAACTTTATTGTCCGCTAAAACTTCAGTTTCGGAATGTTCTCTGTCCATTTTCACCACGCAATAACTCCACTACCGCGTGTACTCCGTTGCATAGGTGTTTGGCGGTGTAGCAGTGAAAAGGGCACCTGCGCAATACCTCCACTAACACATGTACTGCGTTGCATGCATTTGTAACGGTGTAGCAGTGCAAAAGCTCCCCCCTTAAACAGTTTCCTGCTGTGCCACGTTCCGAACGTTGTTTAGACAGTTTAAACCAGTGTAACGATATAAGAAAAATCCATATCATAAAAATAAACGGTTTTCGCTATGAACCGGTATACCGCTCAGCACTACTAATGAGTAACTTAAAACTATAGAGAATGGAAAAAATCCTAAACAATGTATTAACAGTATGCTGCAGCTTATTATTTTGCTAGATACAAAAAGGAAATCAATAGTTTTTAATACAAGATTTTAAAACCATGTTATGCATTATACATTGTGGGTCACTAAAACTTGATCGATTAGTTACACTACTGAAATGACATATAAAGTAATTTGAGAACTACAGTATGCTGTATGTTTTCATGTTTAGAATCTTATGACTTGTGATGGACCATACTTATATTTCAAAAAGGTAATTCTGCATGTTGGTGAAGAAAACTAAAATTAGATAGATAGATAGATAGTGGAATAGTATAAGATATAATTAGTCCTTCTTATTAATAACTTTTTTTTTCCCCAACAGCAGCTTTAGGATTTTACTAAAGGCATCTCTGTTCATCCAAATCTATGCGAAAAAATTGTGTGTTTGCATTTGTCACCTTTGGAAGCTCTACTGGGCATTGACAGTGCTATATTTTGTAGAGGTTCAGGCCTGAAACGTTTCAGTGGAGTGTTTATAATGTTTTTTTTATTCTTGTATTTATGTACACAATGAGAATATCTTTTTCATTTGTATCTTGTATGTGAATCTGTGCAGTTGTCGTAATGCTTAAAGTACTCCAGTATTCTAAAGTACATGCATATAAAAGTGCCTTCCAATCAGGTTCACTGCCTGAGCTACAGTGAAGCTGTACAAGTAAAGGAAAAGAGAGGTAATGTTAACGATCACATGACTTTTTTTTCCTTGTGATTTAATTTCCATGCAACTTTTATCACTGAATAGTCTTCACTAAGAAAATCGCAAGCTAATGAACCACATGCACCTCATGTCAAAAAATGTATGTAGCGCCAATAATTTTAAATGCACATTTGCATATGTCTATAGAAGGAGTTCAGTTTGGCCATTTATGGAATTATGTCTGCCTTCCCAAGTGTGTGATTTTTGTATGTGGCAGTGTATGAATGTATCACCTAATTGTAAATCAATCTGGCATTTGTGTTACAATCAGGAAATTATGTATAGATATAGATAGGGTGGTCCAGATCTAATTATGCAATTTTCATTACGCTATAACGTATTAAGTTTATTACATAGAATATCGCCCAAAAAATCCTGGAAAATCGAGAAATGTGCAAACTGACGACATGAAGAATCGTCTTCGCGCTGAACTGGAATCGTCCCTGCATAAATCAAAGTCATCCAGACGATCTGGATCTGCATAATTAGATCTGGACCACCCTGTGTGTGTGTATTTTTATTTATTTTTTTTTAACCAGAATATGTGATTACCTTGGAGCATTTTTGAAACCGTGACATAAAATGAGAACCAAACCACTCCTATTTTAGAATACAGGCAGCAAACTACACAGGTGGAGGTAGAATAAGTGCTAGTATTTTGTGCTACTGTATTTAAATTTACATATACTTAAGTTTTATTTTTAACTGTTCCCTATCAGGATGTAAACTCCTTTCCTGAAAGTTCCCTTGATGGAGGCTTCTCTGTATGTTTGAAACTGAAAGAAACTCCAAAGAAACCATCTTCTAATAGTGAGTGCCTTATTTTATTTTTATTTCTAAATGTTTTTATTTCCAAGGAATTTAAGAAAATCTAGGCAACTAAACGTCAGCCCTCAACTTGCTCCATACCAGGCGAACAGTGAGGTTATGCATATAATGGATTTGGGAGTTCATAGATTTCCATTTGATGAAAACCTTGGATAAAGTTTCCCTTTTTTTTGTTTGCCAAATTCTCGCTTAAATCATCTGACACGTTCTCTACAAAATGGTAAAAAGTATAACCTAAACTATTGATTGAAAATGAATGTTTAAATGATGTCATTCATTTTGATGGGATTGTTTAGCATATATATTGTTGCAGCATTCTTAGTTATACTATCACCAATCTGACATTTGTTACAAAGTGGTAAAACATTAAAGGCTATACTGTTTATTGAAAAATGACAAGAATTAATAATATACCATATTTAAATTATTTCGTCCTTTGTCCCTGTTGCCTTTTTTGTCAGCAAGAGACAAAAGAAAAAGATATCGTAGTAGTAATTTAAAAAGTTATTAAAAAAAAAAACAGTTCTAATTTAGTAAAATTCTTTAACTCTAAAGCAGTGGATGGTGCAGAGGCAAAAACTGCTGACTTATAACCGAAAGTTTGCTGGTTCGAGTCCTAGCGCTCAGCATTTTGAGTAGTGAGCTGCTATTATTATTATATTACTATAAAAAAAAAAAAAAATAGATGTAATTGATTTGAGTTTGTAACACCCGGTTTAAATTTTGGCTACTTGTAAAAGTTAGCGCTTTTTTTTTTTATTTTATTATTTATTCTTCAGTTTTATTCTCTCAGTGACGTTCATGTTGTATAACGAACTTGCCTCTCCTTCTCTGAGTTCATTGTGTTTACCTCTTTTCATAAGAGCAGCAATGACCACAGTTGGTTGATGCCTGCTCAGAATTATTTGTTGTACTGACAATCAAAGATACAATTACCCATGACCTCTATCAGACTTGTTAAAGGCAGAACCGTAACAACAGACAAAATCTTCACAGCACTTTTGCTCGCTAATAGACTGCTGCACTGCAGCACAACTCTGCTTGGCACCATAAAGTCCAACGGGAACTTCCATCTAAGTAATACCATCGAAGAACACTTTCTTTTGATTGACATTTGAGCTTGGGTTTGTAACTCATTGACAGCAACATGTAAATCGATGGATTTTTTTTTCTTTGGTTATATTCTTGAATAAAAGCGCACACATTTATTTGATATTTTGACTAAAATCTTTACACATTATACCCTTTGTCATTATTAGTATAACATGGAAAAATTTTTGCTTTAGGTATGTGTTCAACATTTCTTGCCTCGCATTTCCTCTCATCCTACACTGACCCAGATCTTTGTAGACACGGAATACATGAAATGCATGTGTTGCAAATAACAATATCTGTATTATTTACCCTATACAACTCTGGGCACCTCAGACACCGATAAGGAGCCTTGAGCTGGGAGAACTTTTTGTCTCTTAGTTGAGCTCCATCAAGGGGGGTGGAGGGGGTGGGATTAGCAGGCTGCTTTCCACTTGTGCTGATCGACACATTTCCAAGACAAAAGACGCCGATGGAGAGGTGCGAAGGAATTTAAGGTGACCCAGGATTACGCGTGTTTTTTCGTAGGCGTCAGGGATTCTGGTGTTAAATACAATGAGGGAGTCGGCAGTATGGATGGATGTGGGTAGCCTGTTCCACCAACTCAGAACTACATAGGAACAGAGTCTGAATTGGTATGTGATACCATTCAGAGGTGGCATCACCAGACACTGTTCACTGGTAGAACTGAGTGAGCGAGAAGGAACATAGCACTGACAACAGTTTTCTAGGCAAGCATCAGGGATTTGAACTTCATATGCTGTTACAGAGAGCCAGTGCCCCCCAACCATGGGAGTTGAGGAAAGTGCTGTCAGTGTTACCGTGTTTTCTGGTTGAATCCTTGTCTCTATCAGACCAATCACTTGGAGACCCCTTTGGACAAAAGCTGGAGTAAAGTCTTAAAGTCTCCTTTGTTGACCACAGACTAGCAGTTGCACAAGCCAGAGTAGAAGAGAGTATCTGACATGGTGGCTTGATACAGCACACAAAGGTTGTCTGGGTCTCTTCTTCTCCTGGTAAAGGGGCAAGAGAAACATCTTTTGTTAATAATGGGAATGTATTGTTGAAACACATTGACAGCAAAACAAAGAACAGTACTTTGTTCAAGTAGGAGTGCCTATTGCTTTGCTCATTGGACTCACACAGGTAGACTCCCAGTCTTTACACAAGGAGGGCTGCAGATGAGGGCTGACGCTTGCATTGATGCTTGTGCAAGTGCACCCCAAGTCTCAAGTAGGGAGCAGTAATGAGCCCAGTTGAGAGCAACAATGCAAATAGCAACTCAAAGTAGGGGGCAGCACTCGTTAAGCAGAGCATTACTAAGCAGTAGTAGGCAAACAAAGATGTGGATGTATTGCTAGGTTTAGAGCACAATGCTAAGCAGTTAAATCAGTTTTATAACAATAATAACTACCGTAGATCCCGGAATACAGGCCGACCCGGTATATTAGCCGAGCCCCTTCTCTACCTACTAAATTACATGTATTTGCCGATGACCGGTATTTAAGCCGACCCCCTTTTCCATGTTCTCCACCGATGTTTATCGGTGAGAATTTGAGACTGCCGGCATTTTTGATATATAATATAATGTGCATAATTTACCAAAACGCCAATCATTTTTCTAATGCACTAACCAAAAAGTTATAAAAAGTGCCAAGCCTACTTCAATTAAGCTAGGAGCATGGCGGCAGCGGCTCAGGGCTCTCCTTTTCAGTGCACTTTTTTGTTGTTTTTGTACTTTTTTTTTTTGTCCTTGTTTGTGCACGATCGGTTTGGCGAACATCCGCTACACCATTCAGAACCTTATAGACATCGGTGTCCAGAGCCAGACATCTGTTTCGAGTGTTTTTCATCACATTCAATTCAATTCAATTCAACATCCCAGACAACATAGCGAGACCAGCGGGCTCTCCGTGGATTGTTGTCGGGTCTAGGAGACAACACAGACGGAGGAGGGAAAGAAAGCAGAAGCCGGGCCGCAGATCCGGCGTTATGCTAAAGCTAAAAAACAACCATACAAGCCTTATACAGAACCTTTTTCTGCACTGAAGGAGCTGCTTTTAATGTCCATCTTTGTTTCGATTGCGATCGCTTACTTTTACCTTCTTTTCCTTCCCTAGCAATTATGTGTCTTGCTTGCATGGTCTTAATGAATTATATATATAGGTAAATCACTGCAATGACGGAAATTACATCCACAAACACATGTATCTGGGCTCCGACTGACGCTACTAACGCTCTCGGTTGTTTGTTTACAATCGCGCAAGGGGATACACGTGACCGCATCCGTTTCGTAACGCAAGATGTTGATCGTAAATCAAAACAAAAAATTTCATTTTAAACTTCCTGATTATTTATTATAAATTTTATTAATAAAATCAACAACTAAAACACTTTTTTGAATAAATTCTTTATTTAATTTAAAGTACCGGCATGCAAAGTTACTTCTTCATCTGAAAGATGGCTCTGTGGTTTCGTCATTATTTACTTCCGTATTCATCGGCAAAACCGGCATTGCGCTGGAAATCTTGAATCTGAAACGATACTCGTTGTATAAACCGACCCCCAAACTCCAAGCCAAAAATCTAGGACAAAATTCTCGGCTTATATAACGGGATCTACGGTATGTGCAGAGAAGTGTGTGAAATACAAGTATAATCACTAAAGGAAATCCAAACTTGAAAACATTTACCTCTTGAAACAGAGGTAACTTCTGGATTTCCTTGGCATAGTATATAATATATAATTAATTATCTTCCCAAACATCATAAGTGCAATAGTCTGCACTTATATACGAAGATGAATGAATAAATGAACGAATAACTGCACCTCCAAACTAATAAGAGACTAAATTTGTAAAATACAAATGCCTAGCATCAATGCACAGTTCAGTCCCTTTGATTTACCAGGGCATGTATGACCAGTCGTATTATCCAATATGACATTCCATAGAGTGCAATCTCCTTCAGCAGAGCTCTGCGCTGGGGTATTGCTCGCACCAGTAACAGAAGATGCAGTTTTCTTTGATTGTTCATGGTACAATATATGTTTGCATATAAATATATATTCTAGGAATTCTTAAGTATGTTGTTGTTTTCAATTGCTACCAAATGAGCTTTAAATTGCAACTGAATACTTGTTTTTAAGTGTTTCAAGAACAACATTTGCAAATTAATACATTTACATGTTTTGATGTGAATAATGCCATTATTATTTAATTATGTAATGTCCTTATTCATAACTGTAACGTAGTTAGGCATTGGTCTTAGTTGTCTCACAGGCTCCCTAGTTTTCATAATAGTAGATGGCATTATTTTTTTGTGTTATTATTGATTAGTTATTATTTCTTGGTCAACTGCATTAAGGACCTCCACTCTCACATTTACACATTCTATTTTATGTCAATTACCAGTAAGTACAACTTTTCTAACTAAATAAAACAAAATTTTAAGCTGTCCCACAATAAACCATACATCGCAACAGTTTCATGGTTAAAGTCACAGGTACTTAATCTGCCAATACGGCATCATCCTGTGTGCTTTTTGTGCATTTATAGATGTTATCAAAGATTGGTTCTTGTCACTCATCTTTGATATTTTAATGACATCTTCCTCTTGTTGAAGGTATTGAAATAAACCAGCACTATGAAGCCTCTGTCAACAATCAGAATTTGTCAGAAAAAGAAATGTAAGTACCATAATACATTCTGATGTATTCTAAAATAACTTAGAAAATATCTTCACTGGCCCAGAATAAATGGATATGGGTGTTCTATGCACCTTGTGCTTCAGGGATTGTGTCCCTATGATGCAATGGAGTAGGCAGTTTCAGAGCATAGATGAAAGGATATTGTGGCAACTGGCTGTGAACCAAGAAGAAGCAGTAAACTAATGAAGCCTGTGATTATTTATTTATTTATTTTTTGTTTGTGAGTGTTCGCTCACAACAGTATTATGAAATAATTAACAGCACTCTAATCCACAGTAAATGCAATGTAAATGTCAATATTCTCCAAAATTAATTTGTCCAGTTTATTATTAGTAAACACATTTCAGTTTAGTCCAGTGTGCAAAAATAATAATGACTAATGTTGTTATTATTATATGGTTGGTGTGTTGAAGCATAAACAGATAAACATGCAAAATATATTAAGAGAGATGCTAGGAAATACACATTTATACTTGTGCCCCAACCAGTCCACATTCCAACTGTTATAGGTTAGCAATGTTCAGAAATGGTTTACACATTTGCTCCAGATCTGAGCAAGTACTACAGTGGAGTTTAAGAAGATAGATAAAAATAGGAAAGACGTAGTTATGGTTAATGAAAACCATGCTGTTAACTAAAAGTTATTGTGAGTAGGAGATACAAGGAAGATAGAGTAGTAAAGATAAATAGGAAGAATACAGAATGAGGTTTACTTATGGTCAGGATTCACAAGTTACCTAGCAGGGAGAGCTATTGTTTAAATCTCAAGGGTCAGTGGTAGCCCAAGATGGAAAATTAGATGGAGAGAGAACACGTAGAGTGCAGTGTGGATGGAGTAATTTTAAGAAGGAATCAGGATTATTATTAATGATTATTATGTGTTTAAAGAATCAAGGTGATGGTTAAAGGTAAAATTTCTAAGAAATTGGTAAGGCACCAGGGGGAGAACAGGATGTGGTAGAAATGAGAATGTTGAGATGGATGTATGGAGTTATTTGAAAAAAAAAATCAGAATAACAAATGAAACAAAGGGAGGAGAAGTATCTAAGAAAGTACAGGAAAGTAGAGTTAAGTGGTATGAACATGTGATGAGGAGAGACAATTAATATGTGGACAGAAGAGTGATGATAAAGAAACTGCAGGGGAAGAGATAGCTGGGAAAGCCAAAGTGGAGGTGGATTGATAGAGAAAAGAAAGACTTGAAAGAAAATGGTCAGACTGGGGAGGAAGTGCAGGACCAAGCTGTAGGGAGAAGGTGGGTCAAACAAATCAACCCCACACAGAACAGTTGAAGACGAAGTAGTAGAACATAGTTGCATCACTTCGGCAAAAGGTTTCCCATAACAACAGGTTCCCTCAATCATTACTGCATATTTTTATTTGTGTCACATACACTTAATCACTTCTAGTGGTGAAGTTTGATAATTTTCACAAATATGACTACTTTACAAAAATGAACATGTTATCAAGCAGATGTACTACTTGTTAACACTGTTGCATTTTGTCTTCTGAGAATAAGTATTAAGATATTTCATATAGGTGTAGAGAATAATTTCTGGTTAGAAAGATATACGTAAAGTGCCCCTTTAGCTTGAACTTCATTATTTAGTATAGATAATATAGTGTGTGCTTGGTGTGTGGGTGTGTTTGTGTGTGTCCTGCGGTGGGTTGGCACCCTGCCCGGGATTGGTTCCTGCCTTGTGCCCTGTGTTGGCTGGGATTGGCTCCAGCAGACCCCTGTGGCCCTGTGTTTGGATTCAGCGGGTTAGAAAATGGATGGATGGATAATATATGAAATGGGCAGCACAACTGTGTGTTGGTTAGTGCTTCTGCCATAGAGCTCCAGGGGCTCAGCTTTGATTTCCAGGCTGATTACAGTCTAGTGGAGTTTGAACGTTGTTCCCATGTTAGCATGGGTTGATTTGTGTAAGATTGTGTCTAATATTTAGTACCTAGTAAAAGAATGCTGCACCCTACAATACTTATGTCCAGCATCCTTTGTAGTCAAATGCTTCTGCATATTTTCCTAAAAGGTTTGTTTTGAAAGACAGCAGTGTTGATCACTGCACAGTATTTTTACTTTTTTGAAATTTACTTTTAGGCAGGAGACCTAACAGATAGCAGACCTGTTGATTGTTGATATAAACATTAAGAGAGACTTGCTTATTACAGGTTTTCAAACTATTAAAAATGTTCTTCATGGACAGATTAACACCGCTGATTAAATGTTGCATTCACATATACATTATGGCTTTTGTTGAAACTGTAGTTTTAGATTGGGTCAAATATATCATGAAGTTTAACTTTCCTCTTTATGACAGGGTGCCTTGTCCGACTCGTCCTCCTCCAGGAAAGATTGTCCCTCAGCCCTCTAATGTAAAACTGCAAAAAGAAATTAAGAAGTTGAAAGAAGCTGAAAAAGACGGCATACAACAAACAATTATTGTAAGTGCAGTTTGTTCCACCCAAAAAACGTAGCTTGAGATAGAAAGTGAACATGCACTGGTTCTGTTTGCTGTTATAGTCACTGTCTGTTGTTTTAAGAGTTTGCGTGTATCTGTTCAACTGTACTGTATTCTTCAGAGTTGTGATTAGCACCCTGTTATGGTCCATTTTGATTTAACACATAAAGGGGGCAGAGTTTAGAGTTTTAAGGATCTGAATAAAGTGAAAACTGATTTGATAGTCCATCATGTGAACTGACTAATTAGTAGCAATTCTCTTTACACAGGATGCTGGTCAAAAACGGTTTGGAGCAGTTTCCTGTAACCAATGTGGGATGTTGTATTCTGCATCAAGTCCAGAAGATGGGGCCCAGCATCTTCTATTTCATAACCAGTTTATGAGTGCAGTGAAATATGTGGTAAGCATGACATGGCATACAAAGTCTTGTAAAGTTAAGCAAGTGTTGAGGTCTATCTTTTTCTTCCATCACACGTCTGCATTATACATTCTCAATTTAATAAAGCCTATGAAAGATGTTTGTTTTCCTGTTCCATAATTAATAACCACAACTTTAGAGTCAACGTTCATTGATTTTTCCTGAAATGGCTAAATCTGCAATAGGATCACTGGGCCTAGTCCAGCTGTGTTGAGTGCTAGGAAAAATGCAACACTGAATGGCACAGCAGGTCACATTCTTACATGCTTTCATCAACTTAATATAAACACTTCTGGGGATATGGGTGGAAACTAGGCCTCTTCTTGTGAAAAAAAAAATGCACAATATGTTCAAAAAATCATTTTTAACACAAGCACTGATTGTAAGGCAGTAACTTACCCAGGAAGAGATGCTAATCCATTGCAGACCATATGAACTCATAACTACATTTATCAAAAAGAGCTCATTTTGAGACGCCTATTAACCTAATATGTACATCTTCACAGTTTGGGGGGAGAACGTCTGAAATCATCATAGTTAGCAACTATGTGAGGATTCAAGTCAAGATCCCTGGATCCATGAAATAAGAGTGCACACTACTTTACTTTCCTGGAACTCAGATTTTCTTGTAAGATCTAGGAACATGAAATTTGGTGGGCACTGCAAACCTAGTGATACTGCTGAGTGACAGAAGCAAGGATTTAACCAAAGTAGGAAATGTGACTGTATGTGTGGGTGAGAAGATGTTACTCAAAAGTGCTTTATCTGAATTTTTTTTTCCAATGTGCACCTGTTGATTTTTATTCCCCATATTGTACACACACATAGGACACACTTTAGTGTAATGTAATATTCTTTAATGTGTTTTATCTATGTGCTCATGATTTTAAGTGTTTTATGAAAAATAGACACTTGCAAGGGAAAATAGAAGATAAAAATTAATTCTTGGTATTTAAATTTTTGCAGTGGTTGACTTTTTTCAAATTAACTTTTTTTTTTTTTAAAAACTATACTAGGGTTGGAAAAAAGAGAGAATCTTTGGGGAGTACCCTGATGGCAAAATTATAGTTGTTCTGCCAGATGATCCTAAATATGCACTAAAAAAGGTATTGCTTAATTATAAAAATATGTAAAGTATCATCACTGGAATTGTTCACCCAGAACTTCATATTTATATTGCTTTTCAGATGGGAGGCAAAAATGGGTGGCACAGGATAGTGGTGGAGTCCAGCAAGGCTCCAGGAAGAAGAGAGTAACAAGTACTGGGATGGATATCCTGTTTTATCATGCCAGTGCTGAACCAAAGGCAAGGTTAGGGGCAGCACCTGGTGGGCATGCCTTCTGTTTGTTAGCAGTGTCCCGGAACGGCTAAGAATAAGAGTGATGTAGAGAGAAGATTTTGGCCATGGCAAACTTGCTGTTTCCTCTGATAGCTTATAGGGCAGGCAACCCTGCAGTTGTTTGGAACACCAGGATTTCTTAATAAAAAGAGACTTTGGTCATGAGAGCTGACAGGAGGTTCACAGACCTTTAGGCTGACAAGGGGCATCACCTCCCTCTAGGCTGAGAGACCCGGGTCAAAAGTTGCTGTTTTATTTGCAGAGGAACTATGAGTGCTGCACTAGATGCACGGTCCTTTTAAGGGTACTGACCGTTCAGGTCAGCAGGGACACCAAAGATCAATTGAAAACCATTTGCCTTCTGTTAGAATAGAAACCCTGCCCCTAATTAGATCTAGGGCTGCATTGGAAGTCATGTCAGGAGGGAAATCAAACCCAGATAATTATCTTAGGGCTAAAGAGACAGTAGAGTTATGGTTTTCTTCTGTTTAGTTTGTGCTTTGTGTTCTCCCTATATTTATTTCTCCCTAGTACTTACTTTTGTCTAATAAAGAAACTGTTTTTGAATATCCTGCTCTCCTTGGCTTTAGTTTGGGTTTGAGGGCTGCTAGTATACAGGCCACTCTTTATGACAATGAATATTGGGAAGCACAGGAAAATCAAAAAACAAAATCATTTCCCAAAGAGTTGGGTATAGAGATATAAGAAACACATTTTATTTTGCAGACTGGCAGTTGGAATGGAATTAAAATAGTGAGCTGGTAACATATTCCTTATATTTGTTTTTTCATATAGATATGCTTGTTAAGTCATTCTTAACATTAAAAAAACATTACAAAAACTTTTTGTGGACAAATGAGTCTGTGGTTTCCAGTCATATAACCAACTAACTATTCATGCTTTTATTTTAATTTTAATTTATTCTATAGGACATTTTTGAGTAGCTAATGAGAACTTGGTTACTGTGTTCATCATATTAGCTTATGGGTAGTCAATCTTAAACCTGTCATATGAGCTGTCAATGTGTGCTTAAAGTGTGTTTATTCCCTGCTTTTTCTGATAAGAGATCTGACCAGTCATAGTTCAGCTGGAGTTGCATTTGAAAGTGCTACTGTTGGGTACATTTTAGGCCTTTGCAGGCTGCACACACCCTTTCTTTCTTTGGTCGGGTGTCACCTTCAGCATATCCTCAGACCACAGGAAAAAACCAGAGCCCAGTGTTGTATTCAGTCTCATAAGATGTAAGCTTCCTCACTGATGCATTCAGTCCTTAAGATCAAAATGATGGGACGTAAAGTGATTTTACAGCATACATTTGTTTATGCCCATTACAGAATTGGTCAGAAATTTGGTTTCCCTCTACAATGACTTTTATATTGGCTAGTGCTGACAAATTCATGGAAATAAATGTAGTGCTGCTTTATAAATGACCCTTCTGGAATTTAGTGGTGTACTTTTTGAATTATTGCTCTCTTGCAAACTGCCATCCAATCCCACTAGCCGTGTATTGTCTCTGCAGTGAGATCTAACAATAAATCCTCCAGAATAACATCTCTGCAGCAATTTTTATTTGAAGCAATCCTTCCATTCACTCTGAGGAGACCAGCTTTGCAAAATGAAGAACAATTTTTTTGTGCATAATTTAAATTTAAAATAAACAGATTTTACACAAAATGCCCTTAAATGTGATGGAGAAACAGCCAGTTGTTTCTGAGAACAGGGTAAAAAGCTAAGGAATAAACAATATACTGGATGTTAAAATGTTAAACAGTTAATCGCTGTACATATTGGATGTACAATCCTGACAGAGCTTTCTTGTTTAATGCTTTATAGATCAACTTTTACAATTCACAAAACAGAAACGTAGTGTGTGTTTTATTAGGTGTACAATTTTATTTTAATGTTTGCTTATTTTCCTAATAACATTGTTTCAGGTTGAAGAGATAAGGGAGATGGTGGACAAGGACTTGGGCTTCCAGCAAGTCGAAACAAAGTGTCCTTCTAACACCAAAACCTTTCTTTTCATTTCTAATGATAAGAAGGTGGTTGGCTGCCTTATAGCAGAACATATTCAGGAGGTCAGTTGCTTAAACCTAAATGCTTTGCTAGTTTTGGTAATAATTAATCTTGCAAAAGACTATACAAAATAGCAGAACACATTCTGGTGTTTATAGAGAGCATTCTTGTAATGCTGTGCAACACTGTGATCCAGATGTATGTAAAAATTCCACTTCACTACTTTAAACATTCTACTCGTCGGTTGAAGAGGTAAAAGAATATTTATTTTGAAACTAAAATAAAAAATAGTAAAAAAAAATAAATAAATAAATTGAAGTACTCTCCAGTCTATCCATGTTATCTATGTATGTATTTATGCATTCCTTCATTCATACAATTAACCCAGTTTCTGTTTTTGTGGGCCCAGAGCCTATCTTGGCAGCATTGAACAAAAAGCAGTCCATCAGAGAGCCCACTGAAACACACACAGTGGGGTAGTCTGGTATTCCCAGTTACCCTAACAAGAACATGTTGGGTGGGGGTTATGTAGACTCCCAACAGTCAGAGGATCTGAACCTCAGGATGCTGGATCTGTACGGCAGCAGCACTAACCATTTTGCTAAGGAGCTGCCTTTGTTTCATGAAGTATTTTTTTTTTAAACACAAAGAGAAGCGTACTGTAACTAGATTCTCACGTGACGCAGCCTTAAAATCAGCAGTGCAAGTCAAGGTCAAGCTGTGCTCCTTTAAAGTGCGGCTACACTTGAGCAAGGCCTCTCCATAGTAACACTCTCTGTAACAGTCTTCTGAAAAGTGATAAATGTACATTCTAGTGCTGTCTGGCAAGTAATTCTAGGCATTCATGCCAGCACTTTGGGATCATTGGCCTTGTCTCGGTGTCTTTGTTTCCAGGATTCCTTTCACCATTACTAGAGAAAGTCAGTTAGCATGATAATCTGTTTTTACACAAGCTTTCGAGTAGGGCTTATGAGGCATCAAAGACCTAATGATGCAAAAATGATTGTGCTTATAAGTTTTTAATTGTTTTAGATTGGACCCCAAATCAATATCAGGTAATCAATAAAATAACTACTTCACTACATTGTTTATAAGTAAAATTAAGATTTATATTATGTCATTCTTGTTTATTGTCATGCAAATCATCAGTCCATTTAAACATCTTTTAGTTCATACACTCCACTGGTACAGAGCTTATTCTTTAAATTACACCTCAGTTTTGATAAACATTTCATATGCTGAATATTTAACATTTGAACTACCTTTTGTAAACATTTGTCTTGCTGATTGTGGTGGAATTTATGTAATCTTTTTAAGTAAGATTAAAACAAATTTTAAATGTAATTTATTAGGGATATTAAGCGCACCAAAGGAAACTTTGGTACCTCATGTAGTTACCTTTTCTTTTTGCCTGTGATATTATAACTTCTTTTTGTAGTTAATCCATTTATGGATAAAAGTGGCAAACCTATTCCAAATGAGTGTTTTCATAAAGTGCACCTTTATGTTAATCCCAGAACAAAAAACAACTGTTCTTTGCTGATCTTTAGGGTTTTAGGGTTATAGAAGAAAAGGTTCCAGACGGTCCAGAGGGTGAAAAAGTCATGTTTGAACGACAGCGAGCCTGGTGCTGCTCCACAACCCCTGAACCAGCCATTTGTGGAATTAGCCGTATCTGGGTGTTCAGTCTTATGCGGCGAAGAGGAATTGCTTCTAGAATGATGGACTGTCTGAGGTATTGTTTAGTCTCTTTCCTTGTCTGTGATAGATAATGCCGTCTAGCTGATATATACTGTAACGTTGTGTGTCTTAGTCTGCTATACATGAGCACATTATGCTGCACCCCCAGATTGAGATTCAAGTAAAAGCCCAGTAGGCTAATGGCCATTATAAATGGGACTAGAGTTCTTTACTACTTCATGCAGTCGTATTTAACAGAATTTAGTAAATCCCAATAAATCTCTTACTTCTAGCACATTCTTATAGCTGTTTATTTTTCATGAACTTTCAACTTGTTTTTCAAGTTATAACTAATCACTAATAACTATAACTAATCAGCAAGTCATAATTGCTTCACATGCCTAATGTTAAATAAACTACATCAGTTCAGACAAATATTTTCTGTTGTTTTAATCCTGTTGCTGTCGTTTTAGTTGCGCTTATGGGTCTCATTGTTGATGGGCACCATCTCACCCTTTAATGTGACCAAGCCCGCTGGTTTTAAATGTACCAAGATCACCATTCACTCCATTTTACGAGCACACCCTGCTGTTCATGGCATGTGGAGTATTTACGAGCAAAACGGAGGTGTCTGGAAGCTGCAGAGATACTAACTCGATGTTGCACTCTGGGTGCACTGCCTATCACAGAGGCGAGTCGCCCTTGGTTCAGTGTCAATACATTAATCTGTTGAATATTTTGCACTTTTGCTGTTTATTTCATTCCTTATCACGTATTTTAGATTTTAAATGTAGTACTTGATCTTTTGAAACAAACACTAACAGTGGGAAAATATTTTTTATCTATGCATTTATTTTTTGCAAATAACATGCAGGTGTTGCTTGTATCTCTTTTCTTGAAGTAGATGTCTTATGCCTATTTGTGGATTATAAAGTGTTTTTCCTCCCTCAGGAGCAAATTTATTTATGGTTCCTATCTCAGTAAAGAAGAAATTGCATTTTCGGATCCGACCCCTGATGGGAAGCTCTTTGCAACACGTTATTTTGGGACTCCCCAGTTTCTGGTCTACAATTTTGTCAGTGCCATCCATAAATGAGACAAAGTGAGGATTAAAGAGTCTGTAAAACTGTCAGCACATGTGGCTGCTGCTTCCAGTATTCGCATGTCTGCTCCATTTCACTGGATGACTGATGCTGATTTCTAAAGCACTGACTAAAATCCAAACTCTACAGCAAAATGTACTTTTGAAAATGTGATCAGTGGTGACGTTGAATCTTGTGGGCCTCCCTTGATGACCATTTGTAAGCCATTAAAGTTGGAATTGCTGGTCAATCCATTGGTTGTTCCTCACTATTAGAAAACCTTTTCGGCGGATTTTCCTCATGAAGGACAAACATGAGAGTTTTTGATTTCAAGTGCTCAGGTCTTCAACAACTATCTTATTAATGTATATTTTGGCTTTCTTTTTAACAGAAAAACAACTGTTTATTTTTTCCTTATCCTTTCAGTTCTTTGCTATTTTTAAAAGAGTATTTTGTGAGTACATTTTTTAAAGAGAAAATAATGTATTTTAAATGTAATTATTGAGGAATAAATTTTAAAAGTATTTTTCCTTCTTTGAGAGTGCCAAGTTAGCTAGCTCAGTGGATCATCAACTAATAATGGAGGTTTAATTTGGACGTACGGTATTTAGTAGCATACCATTTGACACAAAGTTGACCATTTGAAGAAGTATAGGGAGTTGTTTTTTCTTTTTGTTTTTTTTTTGGGTTATCAAAGCACTGGAAGAGAGAAGATGACTTTGTTCACCAGATTATTTAACATGTGGAAAAACTAGCACTTTACTTTTGCAAAATGAATGCAATGTCTGTAACAATACCTAGAGGATGCTGTTTCACTGGTCAATAAACCCAGCTCGCATAGGTGCTCTCTGAATGTGTTTGTGTTTAATTTTATTTAGTCTGCATCCAAATCAGGCCTTGACGTCTTACTACTCGTTGTCCTTTTTATCTGGCACCAGCAGGAGAGTAAAGAGAACATTTTAGTTTTGCATGCCGTGGTGTTTTTGTTCACTGTGTTGTTCATTGGTAACTAAACGCCGAGTCACATTAGACAACACTTCCAGCAATTTTCGGTCATAGCCTTCATTTACATAGTCTTAGTGCAGCGGTGGCAGACTGTGGTGCACTTCTGAGAATCCCTTCACCTAGTCTGACATACCCAGTGACTTGCCCTGATTTAGCCGCTGGGTCAGGCTTTGTGGGCATGAAAGCTGACAACCAATTAATGCTCATCCAGACGTACAGTAGTGATGGACCTTATAAACAGAAGAGAAGATCGTCTGTCTGACATCTCATGTTTTTGTACCGTGACAGAATAGAAAATGAAAAAGTGTAGAGACTGCAGCTGAGCTTGCTGTAGCTGTTAACCCTTTGTACAGCATTGTCTGCTGACTAGAAGTCGTATAATGTAACACGGGCTTAAGCATCGTGCTGAGGAAGGAGACCGATAGTGAAAGTTTCGGTTCAATACCAGTACTGATATCTACAGAGCGAAATACATTTCTATTACTGTATAGTTGATACAGGTCTCTGAAATTTGGCTCTAAAAGGAACATTTAGAAGGTGTGAAAAAATAATTGCGTTTATGAACATGTGATCAGTTAGCTTACTTTATCATTAGAAAGCTTTTTATCTACCTGCTTTCTTGTACAAATCCAAATCAATAGTTCCATACATCACTTTTATACCAAGGTGATATGGAACTACTGAAGAAGATCAGCAGGTATTCAAGGTCAGTTTTATATGGAGATCTGACCAGAACTAGACCTGATGTCAATGTACCAGGGGACAATGTCAGGCAATTTTGAGTGTTTTCTAAAAATGCTGGTAACCGTGACAGCAGCCAAAAAGGATTTTCAACTAGCGATGACCTATTCAATAAAATTCAGCCTTTTTTGGGCAAAATAATGTAACATCTGCTCATATAATATCCAGCAGGTAATTGAGCAAAGAGGATTTAAAAAAAAAAATAAAACTCTTTGTTTCCCATTGTATCACCGTTTCAGAGGAGCGACCGTGTCTCCTTGGGGTGCGTTCAGCCCCCCTCTTCACAATGCGAGCGGCAGACTGGCTACAACTGGGGGTTGGGTGCTAAAGGTGCCGGGGGGGCTTGCCCCTCTAGTTTTTAATAAAAATATCCAGAATATTCAATCCATTGCTTCAGGCAGTCAGCTCAGGTAAATTTCATTTGTTTCTTATAATCCCAGATCTTCCTGTGCAATTAAGAACAGTAAAAACTTTAGTTTCATTTTTAACTAAAATACACTTCTAAGAAGTGAGTACAAGACCCCTGGCTTGTCCGAGCTTTGCATAGGTGTTGACACATTGATTATTGTGAATTTCTCTAAGCTGTGTTGTATTGTCAGACTAAATGGAGGCCAAAGTTGTGCTGGTAAGCCCCCGTCTGTTATTGACAGGCCCAAATTCACACCCTTGCCAGGTTGAAGCCTAACAGGAGCTCCATATCATAGTTTACAAGGGCTTTATGTGCCTCCATATGGAGAACAGGTCATTATGCTAACTTGCTAAATCCTCAGAGTGATGTTATGACAGTGAGGCACACAAGTACAGAAGGCAGAAAGGAAAGTAAAAAGAAAAGGAAAAAAGATGAACTTGGCACCAAGCAAACCGTACAAACTGCAACCTCCCACAGATCATATAGCCTTTTAAAATGTGACATACAACAAGACTTGACGCTAAGCTGCTTTTTCTTAGTACATTAGTTTATGCAAACATTTTACTTTGTCGATTTTAGATTCAGAGCAGATTGCTCAATGTGTACCCAGCTGATAAAAAGTGCACCCAAAACAAGGTCAACATCACACAAGAACTTTATAATGCAGTATCTTGTTGATTATTACTTAAATATACAGTGGGATGCAAAAGTTTGGGCAACCTTGTTAATAGTCATTATTTTCCTGTATAAATCATTGCTTGTTACGATAAAAAATGTCAGTTAAATATATCATGTAGGAGACACACACACAGTGATATTTGAGAAGTGAAATGAAGTTTATTGGATTTACAGAAAGTGAGCAATAATTGTTCAAACAAAATCAGGCAGGTGCATAAATTTGGGCACCACAAAAAAGAAATGAAATCAATATTTAGTAGATCCGCCTTTTGCAGAAATTACAGCCTGTAAACGCTTCCTGTAGGTTTCAATGAGAGTCTGGATTGTGGTTGAAGGTATTTTGGACCATTCCTCTTTACAAAACATTCAGGTTTGATGGCTTCCGAGCATGGACAGCTCTCTTTAACTCACACCACAGATTTTCAATTATATTCAGGTCTGGGGACTGAGATGGCCATTCCAGAACGTTGTACTTGTTCCTCTGCATGAATGCCTTAGTGGATTTTGAGCAGTGTTTCGGGTCGTTGTCTTGTTGAAAGATCCAGCCCCGCAGCTTCAGCTTTGTCACTGATTCCTGGACATTGGTCTCCAGAATCTGCTGATACTGAGTGGAATCCATGCATCCCTCAACTTTGACAAGATTCCCAGTCCCTGCACTGGCCACACAGCCCCACAGCATGATGGAACCACCACCATATTTTACTGTAGGTAGCAGGTGTTTTTCTTGGAATGCTGTGTTCTTTTTCCTCAATGCATAACGTCCCTTGTTATGCCCAAATAACTCAATTTTAGTTTCATCAGTCCACAACACCTTATTCCAAAATGAAGCTGGCTTGTCCAAATGTGCTTGAGCAGACCTCAAGCGGCTCTGTTTGTGCTGTGGGCGGAGAAAAGGCTTCCTCTGCATCACTCTCGCATATAGCATCTCCTTGTGTAAAGTGCGCCGAATGGTTGAACGATGCACAGTGACTCCATCTGCTGCAAGATGATGATGTAGGTCTTTGGTGCTGGTCTGTGGGTTGACTCTGACTGTTCTAACCCTTCGTCGCTTCTGTCTATCCAAAATCTTTCTTGGTCTGCCACTTCGAGCCTTAACTTGAACTGAGCCTGTGGTCTTCCATTTCCTCAATATGTTCCTAACTGTGGAAACAGACAGCTTAAATCTCTGGGACAGCTTTCTGTATCCTTCCCCTAAACCATGATGGAGAACAATCTTTGACTTCAGGTCATTTGAGAGTTGTTTTGTGGCCCCCATGTTGCTACTCTTCAGAGAAAATTAAAGGAGGAGGGAAACTTACAATTGACCCCCTTAAATACTCTTTCTCATTATAGGATTCACCTGTGTATGTAGGTCAGGGGTCACTGAGCTTACTAAGCCAATTTGAGTTCCAATAATTAGTTCTAAAAGTTTTGGAATCAATAAAATGACAACGGTGCCCAAATTTATGCACCTGCCTGATTTTGTTTGAACAATTATTGCACACTTTCTGTAAATCCAATAAACTTCATTTCACTTCTCAAATATCACTGTGTGTGTCTCCTATATGATATATTTAAGTGACATTTTTTATTGTAACAACCAACGATTTATACAGGAAAATAATGACTATTAACAAGGTTGCCCAAACTTTTGCATCCCACTGTAAAAGGGAATATTTTATTTCTTGTACCCCCATGTGTTGGCAATGATTTTTGCTGTAGGATGTCGCATAATCTTAAAGAAAAGACGCACCTATGGTCAACGTGTTGTTTTATCAGCAGTGTCACGGTCAGTACTGGGCTACAAAGACTCTTAATGCTTAATGTCTGAATGCCACTCATTTACATGAAGAACGTGATGCGATTATTTACACCTAACAGCAAATGGTCAGGTTTACATGTCTGTTACACAAAAATGCTGTGTAGGTGTTCATAGTCCTCTGCTTCCCATTCACATTTCTTAATGATTCAGATCCATTGTGTAGTGTAGTGTCACCCCAGCAGTGAACTCTCATTCACTTATAAAATGCATGTTTGTGGTTGTCTCATGCAAATGTTGTCTGGAGAGTCCTCCATTGTCCATTAAGTCAGAAGAAATTGCAGAATGTTTCATTACTTAACATACGAGGGCGAGTCAAAAATGATCTGCACTCCGGTTATATTAAAACTTCTGTTGGCAGCACTGTCTGATCAGTGCTTTCCATACGAGGTCCCTGTCTCCCCAGTCACTGCTGTGCAGGTGTGAATGTTTTACATTAGATCATTTGTGACTGCGGGGCAAGAAACAATGGCTGACCCACTTGTGGTTTGCATGAAAGAGGAGCAATGGCACTGATTTTGTTTTTTTTGTGGTCTGAGGGTGTGCCTGGTGCTGATATTTATCGAAGACTTTGTGCACTGCATGGAGAAAGTGTTTCATCGCAAAGAAATGTGTATGAATGGATAGAGAAGTTCAAGGAAGTTCACACAAGTGCCCGCAACAAAGAAGGAACTGGATGCCTGTCCACGACTGAAATGACTCTGTTGAACAGACGAGTGCCAGTAGATGATGTGGCAAATCAGCCATGGCTCTGCCTATGCACGACAGACTTGGGTTTTGAAAGAAGAATATTCATGTGTGATGAAGAGGTGAAGACAGCGATGGATTCGTGGCTCGCAGTTCATCCTAAAACATTTTTTAACGAGGGAATAAGAAAGCTTGTTGACAGATAGACAAAGTGTATTGAAAAGCTGGGAGATTATGATGAAAAATTATGTATTTGTTTTTTCTGGAAGTTGTTTAAAATAAATTCTACTCCTCGTACATTCTCAAGCCTGAATCCAATTCAGGACTGTACACATGGAGATGCTTCTGCTGTGTGATATCCTGATACAAGATAACTTTTTTGGAATCAATTTATGAATGTTCTGTATTTTCAGTTAAATATTACTATCTTTTATCTTTTAGGGAGAACTACAAAAGCTGTGTTTTATTTTATAATTAAATTCTTGGGACTCTTGAAGAGCTGTGAACAGTGTCAGTGTCTATGTCATAGAACAATGACTGTGCGTTATGTCTTGCATAAATTTCCCTTTTTTGGTTAGACAGTTGAATGAATTTCCAAGCTGGCACACTCCTGGATTTTGTCTGCTCAGTGCTGTTCTGATTTGCTTCGGGTCTTCTAAATGGACAATGGAGATAAAGAGGCCGACAGCTATGTCTGCTTGGTGAGGGTTGTATTTAGATATTCTGGTAATAACTTGTTGCTCATTGCATTTTTTCTTCGGTTGGAAACAAAATGACACATTTAAGGTGCTGGTCCTTCATTCCCTCTCTGAACAGCCTGAACTCATCAGAGTGTGGGCTCAGCCAGCGGTGCTGCCTCATTTGCCTCTCATACTTGCTGCAGATTTCCAGAGGTTAATCTGTACTCAGAATTGCTGATGGATGGGTGAGTACATTGAAATCTGATGACTGAGGAGGTCACTGCTTTAGGATGAGCTGCCACATTTCTGGTACCTTTGTAGGACTTGACCTTGTACCAATGGACTCTTATCCAGCTGAGCAGACCTCGATTTGCAGATCGATGCACCTGACCCATTCTGAATTATACTTTAGCATTCACATGTCAATGTCAATTTTATTTATATAGCACATTTAAAACAACATAGGAATGCTGTGGCCAAAGTGCTTTACAATAATAGAATAAAAGAAAAACATACAATTAACATGAATAACATAAATCGAAATAAAATAAATGAACATAAATAAATAATAAATGAAGTAATGTTACATAATCACAATGAGGAAACCATCAGTATTGATGAAGGGCACGGAATGCAAATGAATAGAAATGAGTCTTTAATCTTGTTTTGAACAGGTCAATTGTAGATGACTCCTTTATGTGATGAGGTAAAGAGTTCCACAGTCGAGGAGCAGCAGCTGTAAAAGCTCTGTCCCCCCTTAGTTTTACACTTGGTATGAGGGACAACAAGAGACAACTGACCAGAAGATCTATGCACTCTAGATGGCTGGTGTAAAATGCACAATTCGGATAAATAGGCAGGAGCAAGCAAAATCAATTCGAAAACTGACAGGCAGCCAGTGTAAAGAAGCTAATATTGGAGAAACAGAATCAGACTTTCTTGCCCCAACCAGAAAGCGAGCGGCAGCATTCTGGACCAATTGTAACCTGAGCATCAGGGATTTACTAATCCCAGAATACAGCAAGTTGCAGTAGTCAAGGTGAGAAAAGATTAAAGCATGAGTAGCTTTCTCAAGAAGATAAGAAAGGCTTGATCTTACCTAATAGACAATGCTGGAAAAAGCAACTCTTGACTACAGAATTAACCTGTTTCTCAAAAGAGAGGTTACTGTCAAAGATAACCCCAAGATTTCGGACTTGTGGTTTGCAAAGGACAGAGAAAGCTGAAAAGTCCAAGACCAGTTTGGGCTTTAGCTGATGGACCCACTATAAGCACCTCTGTTTTATTTTGATTCAGACCAAGAAAATTATTAGCCATCCAGGATCTTAGTTCAGAAAGACAGTTGTGCAGTTGATTTATTGCAGAGATGCAGACAGGAATATCAACCTGTGTATCATCAGCATAGCAGTGAAAAGAAATGTTAAATTTCCTAAAAGTAGCTACAATAGGGTGAAGGTATATTGAGAACAAAATAGGACCCAAAATGGATCCCCTGAGGAACACCACATTTAAGAGGAAAAGTAGACGAAAAAGAGGAATTTAAAGTCACTGAAAAGTGTCTACCAGTTAGATATGACCTGAACCAGTTAAGAGCAGCCCCTTTAAGCCCAACAAGATGTTCAAGCCGCAACAGCAATATCTCATGGTCAATAGTGTCAAAGGCAGCAGACAGGACAAGGACTGCTGCGCCACCTGAGTCAGTAATAATAGAGATGTCATTGAATACTTTAGGAGGGCCGCTCAACACCATGATAACGCTTAAAGCCAGATTGGTAGATCTCAAATAAATTATTGGAGTTAAGGTGATCAACCAATTGATTATAAATAATTTTTTCTAATATTTTAGCCAGAAATGGCAATTGGGAAATCGGGCAAAATTTGGCTAAAACTCCATTATCTAATTCTGCCTTTTTAGACAGGGATGTACCGCAGCAGGTTTAAAAAATGAGGGCACAACTCCCTCACTAATAGAACCATTGATAATGGTTAGTAAAGATGGACCCAAAACATCAAAAGCTTCCACTACGAGGCGTGGTGGTACAATATCAAGAGGACTGAGAGCTGGTTTAAGGGTTTCAATAGTTCTTTTTAACTGTGAAAGTGAGACAAGATCAAAAGATTCCAAGACAATACCATGATTAGCAGTAGGAAGTTCATAGCCAGTTGGAACAATACCACAGCGAATTTTATCAATTTTACTGACAAAGAATGAAAGAAACTGCTCACATGAAAGAACAGTGCTATTTAATCCCATCACAGAATGAGGGTGATTGGCCGCATTATTTGAATTAAATAAGATCCTAGGATTCTTAGAATGATGGGATACTAAATCGGCGAAGAAATCATGTTTAGCTTTCATTACTGCAACCTGGAAGTTGAATAGAGAAGTCCTAAAAATCTGTTAAGAAACAATCTGTCCATCTTTTTTTCAACGCCGTTCTGCAGTTCGATAGGTGTGGTGCAGTGATCGCGTAGTTTCATTTAGCCAGGGAGCAGGTCTTCCCTTAGTACAGCGTAGAGTATCTTTAGCGAGCAATTGAGTCTAAAACCGTTTTACAAGAAGAATTCAATTCTAAGACAGAATCATCGATACCATCATATTGGATATGTACATCAAGACTAGAGAATATGGTTTTAAAATCTGATATAATAGAAGAATTTAAAAAGCGAGAGCAGTGCAGAGCACAATTAGTAGTAGGGACATCTACAGTGATATTCAAATCCATCATTATAGAAAAGTGATCAGTAAAAGAAACATTGCGTAAATCAATGTTGCTCTTACACGTGATATTTCAGTTAATGAGATCAAGGGTGTGACCGAGAGAGTAAGTTGGCGTATTAATATGCTGGATAAAATCAAATGAGTCCAATAGTGATAAAAAGTCACTAACCAAAGGTTTCGATTGACAACAAACATGAATGTTAAAATCATCAACAATAAATACTTTGTCATGGGAGAGGGTGATATCAGCCAGAAGATCAGAGAATTCAGAAATGAAGATATCATTAATTACAGGAGGTCTATAAACCACAGCAAACAACAAAGAAGGGGAGCTGCACACTTCGAAAAGTTGCAGTTTGAAGCTACTAATCGGACCCTTTGTAAGGCTCTGACACAAGAACATACTTTTAAAAACAGTGGCAATATACCCCACGATGAGTCAGCCAAGGAGAGTTTAAAAATGAATAACTTGATGGTACCAAGTCAGTGAACTTTGGAGAGTAACCATTTACAATCCAGGTCTCAGTGATGGAAAAGAAATCCAGATTATTTGAGATAATAAAGTCTTGCAGAATAAAAGTTTTATTAGATACTGATGTCACGTTCAAGAGAGCAGCCTTGATAGAAGTAGAAGAGCTCGCTGTGGGATGACCATGGGTGAGTGTGTGAAGATGATAATAAATGATAAATGATTTACTAGTAGTATGGCCAAATTAACCAATGGAAAGATGGAATGCTAAAGTAGATATACAGTAATCCCTCCTCGATAGATGAAAATCCGCGAAGTAGAAACCATATGTTTGTATGGTTATTTTTATATATTTTAAGCCCTTATAAACTCTCCCACACTGTTAACATTATTAGAGCCCTCTAGACATGAAATAACACCCTTTAGTCAAAAGTTTAAACTTTGCTCCATGACAAGACAGAGATGACAGTTCTTTCTCACAATTAAAAGAATGCAAACTTATCTTCCTCTTTAAAGAATGCGTGTCAGGAGCAGAGAATGTCAGAGAGAGAGAGCGAGAGAAAAGCAAACAATCAAAAAATCAATACGTGCTTTTAAGTATGCCGAAGCACCGATAAAGCGGCATTTTGTAGAGGAGCGTCCGTATCTTCTAGGCAAACAGCCTCTGTGCAAACAGCCCCTCTGCTCACACCCCCTCCGTCAGGCAGAGAGAGACAGAGAAAAGCAAACAATCAAGCACCGCTTGGGAAGCACATCGTATATCATTGAGGAGTTTTAGATAATATGTAATACATGCTCTGATTGGGTAGCATCTCAGCCATCTGCCAATAACGTCCCTTGTATGAAATCAACTGGGCAAACAAACTGAGGAAGCATGTACTTTAAATTAAAAGACCCATTGTCCGCAGAAATCCGCGAACCAGCAAAAAATCTGTGATATATATTTATATATGCTTACATTTAAAATCCGCGATGGAGTGAAGCCGTGAAAGTCGAAGCGCGATATAGCGAGGGATCACTGTACTTTTAAAAACAGTGGCAATGCCCCCCCTATGATGAGCCAGCCAAGGAGAGTTTAAAAATGAATAACTTGGAGAGTAACCATTTACAATCCAGGTCTCAGTGATGAAAAAGAAATGGAGATTATTTGAGATAATAAAGTCTTGCAGAATAAAAGTTTTATTAGATACTGATGTCACGTTCAAGAGAGCAGCCTTGATAGAAGTAGAAGAGCTCGCTGCGGGATGAGCACAGGTGAGCATGCAATGATTAGCAGCATTTACTCCCAGAGAGCACACCGAGGAAGAGTGATGCCGCCTTGAAATGGAGAAGTTAAATCCGGTATCCAGCGCCCAGGGATGGTGATGGGTCATAGACGACTCGCAGGCATCGGGAATCCAAGCTCTGGGATTTGAGTCGCCGTTGTTTAACAGCAATACCGGCTCTTTTTCCACAGCGGCGGGTGCCTTTGTGTCTCCAAGAGGCACACTGATACAGCTCACTGATACAGGTGAACACCGGCGTCCAGGTGAAGAAGTCAGCAGATGAATAAAACAAAGGTGGAGGTTCACATAATATACCATCAGGAGATGAAAACTGAGAGGAAAGCAGGCAAGAAAATATGTTAAGTACAGAATGACGATCATAGGACAGTGGCCGTTGAGATAAACTAATACATAAAAACAAAGATAAAACATAGATTAGCGAGACGAGCAGACGGCCACCCACACCAGTCAGCGCCATCTTACAGTATGTTGCTCTGCTTGTATTAAGAAATGCAATGTATGTGTTAAAAACTAAAAGATTCTTTCATACTTTAACTGGAATGGTTTAAAGGGTTTTACTTATCTAATTTTCAGTTTTACTTTTGGGCAGCTAACCTCCAACTTTTGAAACTTTAATGAGCAATTTATTACAACCCTCTCAGAGTTAAACTGCAAGCCAGTGACAGAAGATCTGGTACCCCACACTTGTTCCTCCCTTTCCTCTTGACTGTGTGTGCCAATGGCCATAAGATGCTGCATACGTAACACAAATCCTTCATTCATTCTTTACTGAGAATCTGCTATTGGTGCAGAGGACGCTTGAAAGCACATACTGCTGGAGATGGACTGTAAAAACAAGCACATTTTACATCTTATCATCTGAAATGTTTTATAGCCTGCTTGCTATAAAATTAAAAAATAATCTTAATTTAATTCCAGACTTTACCACCCCTATCAGACAAAAACAGAAACCAGTAGGTTATCTATTTATTTATTTAAGTCTTCCATAAGAGTAAAGGTTAATGTGAGAAGACAACTCCTTCTCTGCATTTTGATAAGAGACAAACTGACATTTTATTAATATTAAACCATTGTCTAATTATTCAAAATAGTGGTTCATGCCACTTTACCTTTAGGCTAGGTGTACTTGGGTAAGTACCCTGTAACAAGGCTCTCTCCAAATCAAAATGAGCACAGTGGCCGGTGAGACTGGACAATGGAGGTCGTCAAGGTCCTTATTAATAATTTGATCACTGCTGGCCTTTCAGACACTCCGCTGTATTTCTTGGTTGGCAAAAGATTCTTTGCCTCATGTGTAGGAATGTTCTGAAGGCTCTGAGGATGCTTTAGCAGAAAACAATCTTTTTAAAGATGATCTCACACATTTCTTGTTAATTCCTTGGCCTTAATCTCGAGTGTTACTTGGGCTTGCAACAATTTATTTCTGGTATAGCCCAGAATCACACAAGGAATGCCTCAATGGGATTTAACAAGTCCTACTTTTGACAGCCTCCCGCCCTTGACTCCCTAAGAAGACAAGAAAATTTTGCCCCCAAAAAACTGAAGAAATCTTGGGAAAGGCAATTCAGAGACCTCCTTCCAGGTAGGTTGGGTGTGCAATGGGTGTCAAAAAATGGGGTTAATACAATACATACATCAGAACAAAAGTCATTCTCTTCACAGAGCTTGATGGCTAATCCATCATGACCACCTCAGATACAATAGTATAAACTACAAGGCACAATGCAAGAATAGATTATACCACTCACTAAATACAGAACTATCACGAATGAGGATACAGATTTGTTCAAATACTTCAAAAACAAAATAGAAACTAATTAACAACAAGAATCTTTATATATAATACATTACCGTGGCTGTTCTTTTGTCTTTCCAGAATTTCAAATCACCTGTAGCTCACAAACCATTTGACCTACTGACCTGAAATTTGGTACACACATTAGAACGCTCTAGACGAGAACAGGCCATTCAGCCCAACAAAGCTCGCCAGTCCTATCCACTTATTTCTTCCAGAAAAACATCAAGTCGAGTTTTGAAAGTCCTTAACGTCTTACTGTCTACCACACTACTTGGTAGCTTATTCCGTCTATTGGCTTTGTGTAAAGAAAAACTTCCTAATGTTTGTGCGAAATTTACCCTTAACAAGTTTCCAACTGTGTCCCCGTGTTCTTGATGAGCTCATTTTAAAATACAAGTCTCGATCTACTGTACTAACTCCCTTCATAATTTTAAACACTTCAATCATGTCACCTGTTAATCTTCTTTTGCTGAAACTGAACAGGCTCAGCTCTTTTAATATTACTTCATAGTTCATCCCCTACAGCCCTGCTCTGGACTTTTTCTAGCTCTGCTCTGTCCTTTTTGTAGCCTGGACACCAAAACTGCACACAGTACTCAAGATGAGGCCTCACCAGTGCATTATAAAGGCTGAGCAAAACCTCCTTGGACTTGAACTCCACACATCATGCTACATAACGTAACATTCTGTTAGCCTTCTTAATGGCTTCTGAACACTCTTGGGAAGTCGATAGCTTAGAGTCTACTAAATCCTTCTCATAAAGTGTACTCTCGATTTTTCAACCGCCCATTGTGTATTCAGCCCTAACATTTTTACATCCTATGTGTAATACTTTACATTGATTGACATTAAATTTCATCTGCCTAAGGCCGGAGTTATACTTCACGCGACGTGACGCATGCTGCAGCGGACGCTCCTGCTACACAAGCATTGTAGTGTTTATACTTGTGTGCGTACTTTACGTAAATCTGGAGGAATCCACCAGGTGGCAGTGTGAGATATTATCACAGTGAGAACAGGTTCGGCTTCTCTGTGATGTGAATTGCCTGGAACACTCATTAAATTCTGATTACACCATACCGCAATATCTCTGAAAATTATGCTTATTGATTAAATCCATCAATCCAGGGATGTGTCCATTCTAGCAAGCATTGGGCACGAGTGAGAAACAATCCCTGGACGAGGCCTCCACTCATCGCAAGGTGAATACAAGCACAAACGTACACTAGCGTCATTTTAGTGACACCAAATCCCCAAATCTGCATATCTTTGGAAGGAAACTGGAGCACAGTGTGGAATACCAGCAACATAACTCCCTGCGAGACAGCAGTGCTATCGCTCCGCCACCGTGACACCCCCATGTGTGTAATTATTAACAGTATTCATTATTTAAATGAAATTATATGTAAAATGTAACATACACACTTTAATGCATTTCATCATGAAAGTGGTATCAAGTACAAATCTAAAGATTCAAAATGTGCAGAGAGTTTGAATATCATGCATTTAATTTATTCTGTGTGGTGATCTATTACTGCTTGCCACTGCTGTCAGGTCCAAGAAGCTCGTAGCGATTAAAAACTGGGATGACGTTTACGATGGTCTGCATTAATGATAAAGTAAACTATGAGGTTAAAGTGGACATTTTGAGATTAAAGCCAAAATTTCCTCTTTAATCACAAAATACACGTTTTCACCGTGTCCTTTATTTTTTTCTCAGTGGCTCAAATACAGCGCTATACATTATGTTGCTGTTGTTAAGTTGCAAAAAAGACGGCACAAAAGATGGTATGTGAGACTTTTAAAATGTATTGTGTTATTACGATTGGGAATATGCGACGCTTGAATATAAAAGTACCACGAATGCATCTGTATGTTGGCATTTTGCTTCACCACATTGATGCATTCATCCCGTAGGATCTGCATAGAGGCTTTCTGTCACATGTAGATAGTAAACAGAAACACTGATGTCACGTTCCGACTTTTAGCACACTGCGCCCCCTGACTTTTTGCTGGTACTGCAACTCGCACACGCGTCAATTTCTGAGGACCTGCTCAGAGGACGTGTGAAATGAACGCTGGGAACGCGTGGCAGCCATGAAGCGGGCGCATACGCAATCTGAGTGTGAAGTATAAATGAGCCCTAAGTCTGTATGCTATCCAAGTCCTTCTGTAATGATATAATGGATTCCAAATTATCTGCTAATCCACCTATCTTGGTATCATCTGCAAACTTAACCAGCTTGTTACTTATGTAACTTACTTACTTCCTGTGTTTGAGCCAATTCTGCACCCATCTAAAAACATCACCCTGAACTCCCACTTCTTTTAACTTGATGCCCAACCTCTCATGTGGCACCTTATCAAATGCTTTCTGAAAGTCCAGATAAATAATATCATAAGCTCCACTTTGATTGCATCCTTTTGTTTCCTCCTCAAAGAATTCCAGCATGTTAAAAACACGACCTCCCTCTTCTGAACCCATGCTGACTGTTCAGAATAACTCCTGTCCTTGCCATGTGTTGCTCAATCTTATCCTTAATAATTCCTTCCATTAATTTTTCTGTGATACATGTTAAGCTTACTGGCCTATAGTTGCTTGGATCTGCCCTGTCACCCTTTTTATATAATGGGATGATATTTGCCATTTTCCAGTCCTTCAGAATCTCTCCAGTGCACAGTGACTTCCTAAAAATATGTGTCAAGTGTTTATATATGTACTCACTAGCCTCCTTAAGAACACGAGGATAAATATTATCTGGGCCTGGTGATTTGTTTGATTTCAGCCTATTTAATCTGAGCAGCACTTCTCCCTCTACAATTTACAAATCCCTCAGTACCTCCTTAGTAGTCCTGTGTACCGCTGGGAGGTTATCTACTTCCTCACTTGTGTGTCTTTTAATTCCCCTTTACTATTCCTGATGAACTTGACCTCCTCCTTAACTGTTCTTTTACTACTAAAATACTGAAAGAATCTCTTGGGGTCTTCTTTCGCCTTATCTGCTATATTCCTCTCCAACTGTCTTTTAGCCTCTCTGATATCCTTCTTAATGGTTGCACTCATTTTCTCATACGCTCTACGATTCTCTTTGCAGTCATTAGTCTTATATGCCTTATACAGCAGTTTTTTCCTTTGCAACTCCTTTTTTAATCTTTATTAATCCACCGTGGAGTTTTTTTAGTTTCCTATTAATTCCAAATTTAGGTATGTATCTGTCCTGCATTACATGTAAAACATTTTTAAACCTGTTCTACTGCTCCTCGACTGTCTCCACATTTAAAAGCTTATCCCAGTCTATCCTACTTAGACTTTGTCGCATCTGCTCAAAATTAGCCCTACCAAAGTTCAGCTTAACAATTTTAGTCTTTGCATCTGTTCTCTTACAAAATACTGAAAATTATATTATATTATGGTCACTTGACCCTAGTGGTTAAATCACCTCTACACCCTCAATTCTGTCCTGATTATTACAGAATACTAAATCCAGACAGGCTTCACCCTGTGTTGGTGCTTTAACATGCTGTGTTAAAAAACAGTCGCTGATTACTTCTAAAAACTCCTGCTCTTGCGCTCCTCCATTTGCAAGGTTATCCCAGTTAATATTTGGATAATTAAAGTCCCCCAAGACTATAATATCCCCCTGTAAACTTGCCTTTTTGATATTACTAAAAAGATGTGTGTTGAAATTACTGTCTGAATTGGGTGGTCTATAACACACTCCTTATAAGACCTTTTTCCCGAATATTTTCCAGGCGAAGCCACATGTCCTCACTAAGATGGGGCTCATCATCCAACTGAAGATGACTTACATTTAAACCCTGTTTGGCATAAACAGCAAGCCCACCTCCTTTTCTGTTCTGTCTATCCTTCCTAAAAAATGTGTATCCCTCTATGTTACACTCATCCCCATCTTTGTTATTTAGCCAGGTTTCCGTTATTGCTATAATATCATAATTAAGCTCTGCTACATACAACTCCAACTCACTTACCTTATTTTTGATACTTCTAGCATTAAGACAAGCTATTTTTAATGTGTTAATCCTTCTACATTTAAATGTTTGCTTAGAATTTACATTACTCTGCATTTTTATTTCTACACCATTGTTTGTTCTTCGATGTACAGTATAGATCTAAATCTGGCCTGTCCTAAACTCCCTGCCCCCCCATTCCCTAGTTTAAACAATCCTTGACTAGCCTACACATACACCTCCCCAATACATGGGTGCCCCTGCGGTTCAGATGTAACCCGTCACGGCGGAACAGGTCCCATCTGTTCCAAAAGGAGTCCCAATGCCCCATAAACCTATACCCTTCTACCCTGCACCAAGATTTGAGCCTTCTAATCTCCTCAATTTTTCCTGGACTGGCGCATGGCAAAGGCTGAACTTTGGAGAAGACTACCTTGTCAGTTCTGCTCCTCAGCTTGACACCTAACTCTTGTTTGGATTGCAGAACTGACAGACTACCCTTATGTACATCATTTGTTCCAACATGGACAATGAAAATGAAAATGAAAAGACAACCGGCAGCATTTGCTCAGGAATAAGCCGTGCCTCTCATGGCCCTGGAAATAGAAGTGCCAGTGTGCCAAATTTACATTACGTGGAAATAAACCCTGATCAAGGCTCTGTGCAAAAAGAAGCCTCATTAACTAATATTGCACTGTTTAACTCGAAATCTCTTAATGGCAAAGCATTGGTGCTGTCAGAACTCACCACTGACACCAAACTTGATATACTGGGCTTAATGGAGACTTAGTAAAAACCAAACAAATCTACGTCTCTCAGGGAGACGGCAAAGTTTGACATGACACAACATGTTGATTTTCCCACCCACTCTGGTGGTCATATATTGGATCTGATCTGCACTTCTGGACTATCTGTTGCCAACATTTACAGCACTGATTTGGGACTCTCTGACCATAAAGCAGTATTTTTCACTGTCTCACTGCCTTTCCCTCCTCTTACCTGTAAACGACAAATTTCTTACAGAAACCTTAAAAATATCTGTCCCTCTATCCTTTCTGGATTCATTTCTGATCTTTTACTGTCTGCACACTAGATAGTCATGTTGACCACTATAACTCAGCCCTTCATTCAGCATTAGATAAAACAGCTCCTTTAAAACATAAGGAGGTTTCCTTTAAACGTTCAGCTCCTTGGCATAATTCAGAATTGCGATCTATGAAAGCAGTTGGCTGACGGCTTGGGGGAATGTCACGTAAGACTGGCCTCACTGTGCACATCCAGGCTTTCTCTGACCACCAAAGAGCTTACAGAGAAGCACTAACTGCTGCTAAGAACACCCACTATGGCAGAATAATAGAAAGTGGCCATGATAACCCAAGGGTTTTGTTTTCTGTAGTTAATAAACTACTCAACCCACATCTGGCCCAACTACCTCTTCTACTGAAGTCTGTGAGGAATTCCTCCACTTTTTCCGTAACAAAATTAAAGATCTAAATAATTCAACTAACATAAATACATCATCTGTTTATATCTCTCCCTGTTTTCCCACTCCATCCAGCTCCTTCTCTAAGTTCTCACCAGTCACATCTGTGTTTGTTAATAACCTGCTTTGTAAAATGAGGCCAGCTACTTGTGTACTGGACCCCATCCCCAGCACACTACTTAAATCCTGCCTTCATGCCATAATCCAGACTGTTACAACAATAATAAACTCATTCCCTGACACTGGCTCTGTGCCGCTCACTTTTAAAATCGCTTCTGTAACCCCAATGTTAAAAAAGTCTGGTCTTGATGCTGACAATCTTAACAATTTCCAGCCTATTTCCCACTTACCTTTCCTGTCAAAAGCTCTTGAGCGTGTTGTAGCCTCCCAGCTCACCAATTACTTAACCACTAATAATTTGATGGAACCCTTTCAGTCTGGTTTCAGGGTGCAGCACAGCTGTGAAACTGCTCTGCTACGGGTAACCAATGATTTGCTTATGGCAGCAGACTCTGGACAAACCAGCATATTAATTCTGTTAGACCTCAGTGCAGCATTTGACACTGTCAGACATGACATTCTACTGTCCAGAATGGAGAACATGCTGGTATCTCTGGCACTGCCCTCCAGTGGTTCAAGTCCTATCTGACTGATAGGCAAGAGTTTGTTAGTCTTGGCAACAGCAGATCCAGCTCGCGCCAGTCACACAAGGAGTTCCTCAGGGCTCTGTCCTCGGCCCTCTTCTCTTCTGTATTTATATGCTTCCCCTTGGCCATATTATTCGTAACTATGGACTGGGCTATCATTCTTATGCAGATGATACTCTACTTCAATGGTAAAAGTGGAACTTCATCAGAGCTTTCTCAGCTCACAACCTGCCTTAGTGAAATTAAAACCTGGATGGAGCAGAACTCTTTAAAATTAAACTGCAACAAAACTGAACTCCTGCAAATTGGGACTAAAATGCAACTTAATAAAATGAGCTCCTTCCCAGTCAATCTTGGTTGTGATCTCATCAGACCTGCCTCTACTGCAAAGAATCTTGGTGTCATTTTTGATTCCTCCCTTTCTTACTCCACCCACATAAATCACATTAAGAAACTTTCTTACTTTCACCTCCATAACATATCCGTGTTCGCTCCTTCCTCTCCTTTTCTAATGCTGAGAAACTTGTCCATGCTTTTATCACATCCGCATAGATTATTGTAACTCGCTGTGGCAGGTGCCCTTCTAATCTTATATCACAGCTCCAGCTTATTCAAAACTCAGCTGCAAGAGTCCTTACTCGAACCAGCAGCAGCGAGCACATCACACCCATCCTGCTCCATCTTCACTGGCTCCCTGTGTCTTACAGAATCGAATATAAAATCCTACTAATAACCTACAAAGCCTTAAATAACCTCGTGCCAAACTACATCAGTGACCTTCTCCATCATTATGTGCCTGCCCGCTCACTAAGGTCCTCTGATTCTGGCAATCTTGTTGTGCCCCACACTAATCTTCACTCCATGGGTGACAGGGCCTTCAGCTGTATAGCGCCCAGACTCTGGAATGACCTACGAAATTAATCAGGTCAGCTGACTCCATGAATTCTTTTAAAAAACAACTCAAAACTCATCTGTTCAGGAAGGCTTTTAGCTCTACTTGACTTTATTACCCTTCTCTCAGTTTACCTCTCTGTCAAGATGCTCATGTAACCTGTGTGTGTGTGTGCTAGACCATCAATTCTGTTGTCTGTTAGGCTTTCTCTGAATTTACTGTCTTAATCTTCTTTATTTATTTATTTGGTTTGTACAATGCTATATACTGTATACCCTGCCATTCTTTCTTATATTCTGTAAGTGCCCTGAGCATGGGAAAGGCGCTATATAAATAAAATGTATTATTATTATGATTATTAATGACAACTGGATCCACCCCCGCTCTTTCCAGGGAGGTCTCCCACCTGTGCTCCCGGAAGGCAACACACCGTGCGAGACCCTCTCTCTCTGGAGCACACCTGCGCTTCAATCCCCCTAATGATTGAGTCCCCAACTATCACTACCTCTCTCTTTTGGGAACTGGTTTTGAGGTGGCCCGTTGGGGCTCCTCAACCCTGCCTACCACCTCAAAATTATCAGAGTCACCGTCCAGCTCCGCTAGGACATAACGGTTAGACACTTCTAATTCTGGGGTTGATGCCCCCGGACAGTGTGCACCCTTTACCTTACGCCTTGTGACCGTGACCCACCTATTCCTACCTGTCTGGTCTGGAATCTCCTCCCGCGCCACCTTGAGAGTGCATACTATCTCTCTAAAGGACACCTGGGCCAAGTCCGCCAATTCTCTATTACAACGCAGGTCAGCCAACTCCTCCAGTTCAGCGACCCTGAGCTCGAGGTGCTGGATGAGCTGGCATCTCTTGCAGATGTAGCCCTCATAGACAACTGGCTCTTCTAAGCCATCATCTAAAAAGTCCAACATTCAATAGGACTTGCATAGATAGATAGATAGATAGATAGATAGATAGATAGATAGATAGATAGATAGATAGATAGATAGATAGATAGATAGATAGATAGATAGATAGATAGATAGATAGATAGATAGATAGATAGATAGATAGATAGATAGATAGATAGATAGATAGATAGATAGATAGATAGATAGATAGATAGATACTTTATTAATCCCAAGGGGAAATTCACAAAATTGCACTGGCCTCATTATTAAAATTGGATTTGGGATTAGTAAACTGCCTTAACTTTTTTTTTTTTTCTTAAAATTAAATTTCTTCTTCTTTCAGCTGCTCCGTAACTTAAATGGTAACACTAAGATCTGCTACAGATATTTTACACCTTTTCCCCTTAAGCTCCTGTACTGTTCTCCCTCTCAGCTGCCTGCTATTTGCCTTTCTATGAGGTTAACTTTACTTTTCTCTGCCTCTTCTCCTAACTTTGCGCTCCTCTTACTTATAAGCTCTTCACTCGCACTGTTTGTATTCCCCCGTATTAATGAACCAATACGCTGTCGCCCACTTAACTGTTTACCTCTGGACCACTAAGGACTGTTTAATATAAAATAAACAAATAAATAAAACTTCACTACCTTATTTGCTCCTACTACTCGTGCCAGATCGGCGTCTTAACGCTGGCCGCTTACCTGCGCACTGCTGAGCCTTCCTCTTTTACTGCTCTGAAGTCAGCCGCGGCCTTTTTTTCTTTTCCTTTAAACTAAGGAATCGCGGTTACAACAACGCAGCTATTTGCTTACAAATGCCGATATCAGTTACTGCTGCTTTCTACCCTACCTCCTCGATGCTAATTCAAATACAGATAAAAAGAACACGTACACGTACAAGTAACTTTTCCAAGCGCACCTCCAAACACCCAGCTACTTTTGCTCTTGTGCAGGCAAAAAAAAAAAAAGAAAAAAAACCCTTCTAAAGGGAAAAAGCTTCAAAAATTCCCACATGGTTCCTTAGCGGCAATCAAAACCCAAGTTTTTAACAGCAAAATTAATTTTTTTATTTAAATCTCACCACAGAACAAACCAACAACTCTCAACAGCCTCAGTGTTTGCAAAGCACACGTCAGCCACGTGACCGCATATACTACATGACGTCTACTATCTGCTTTCGGGGTGATGACTGACCTCCAAGGTTTTTCCTTTTTTTATTTTTATTTTATTGTAGAATGAGCTCTCGGCTGTGGCCAGCAGGGCAGCCATGTGGTGTATGCGTACGGACGCTGTTCTCATCCCTAGCACTTCCCAAACCTCTTATCTTAAATCATTCTTATGGCAGATTGAAGACTTAAGTGCCTGCTTAAGTGAACAATTAAAGAAAATGTACTAAGTAATTACAACACAGACACTGACTTAATCAGTTTTAACGCGAAAAGATGCAGACGAAAGAAGAGAAGCGGCGTGCCGCTAGGGTGGAGAAAAGAAGAGCTGCTCAGGAAGCAGCAAGTGCATCAACCTCTGAGCAAACAAATGCTAAATGTACAGAGAAAGAGTATAAAAACTAGGAATGCTCAAGTCAAGTGTATTCACTGCACATTACCATGCAGTGTGCCGTTACTGGTATCTTATAATTCTATACAATTGCAGTTTCCATTGAGGAGACTTGAGGTGATGTTTAATGATCCGCTTTTACAGTGTTAAGCTTGATTAACTCTCCAGACAGTATTCTGTTGCTACCTGGTGGATCAAATAACATGCTACAAAACAAAAAAAAATCACGAATAATTAGAATTCTATGGGTTTTGCCGTAACTCGTCAGTATTCTTGAGTGGGGCGTAGGTTTCTATCAAAAAACAATTACATGTGAGAAGATGTAAAGCCAATTTTAGAACAAAGTGAAACCATTAGTCGAATCAGCCGATAGTGATGAAACTGCAGTTCGGTTGTATCAACACCACATGCATCAGTTTCACGCCCCATGTCAACTTCAGATGACCAATTTGCATCTTTTGTCACTATTGCTCAATTCAAGCAATGGTTCAGTTTCAGCTTGTTCTGCAGTTGGCTTTATGGCTTTACATTTACCATTGAATATTTTGTTGGCGGCTCTGCCACAATCATGAATATTAATAGATTACCCTAGAGTTACCATAAAGTGGCAGAAAGCATGGAAATATATCTATTTTTTTCAGCATGATATTATTTCATGCACAAGATGGCAGCAGAATACCATCCTGAGAGTTGCTTGGGCTTAACACTATAATGTGCATTTTTACACATCACCCCAAGCCTGCCTTAGGTTTTACCGTAATTGCATAAAATTCTGAGCCCGAGCCTGAGTTGGGGGTAACGCCAAGGAGGTTTAGGCAGGCCTGAAATTAACGAACCCCAAAAGACACCCTCATGCTGATGTAAATATAAGGTGCCACCTGTATGAACTGAACTTTGACACAACAGGAGGACCTACCGCTTAAAACATAATGCTGCCCTTCCAAGATCATCCCTTTCAGTCTTGAAAGATTTTCTCTGAAATGTGTGGATTTTCCAATATGGACTCTCTAATTTTTTTTCTCAAATTCTTAAGCCTTCAAATCAGGTTGACTTGTACCCAAAGGTGGACAGCATCCTCACCCAGAGTTGGCGCACACTGCTTTTGTAGTATAGTCAGTAGGTTCCAATTCCTACATACAGGACGCAGCAGTTTAGAAATAAAAAAGGAACGGCTGCAGCTCAACTATAATTCCACAACTTCTTACTTGGTAAGAAATACAATAAAAAGCATTCTTTTGAATGGGACACAATTTCTGAAATGGCTGTGCAGTCTGTGCTGTTTTGAGTCATGTTTAATCTAAAAATGCAGGACTAAACTGTTCAAAGATGCTTCTGTTTCTGAGTTTGCCTCATTCAAGGTGAACTCCAGCCTTCTCATACGTATCTCAGATTCTACCAGAACTCTGAATACATGTAAATGTGTTCTGTTTCTCTGTTTGCATACATGCGTGTATAAGTACAGTATACAACCAAGGTCAAAATTATTAGAGCCCCCGCAGTGGAATTGATACAAAACTGTTACCTTTACCAAGGAAGTGGCCAGCAACGAAAGTGTTTGCAAGATAATCAATGTCAACCTTTTACAATTCATGGATTTGCCTTTTTACATATTTGTCATCTTTCCAGGTTTTGCAACCTACTATGGAAAACTTCAGACAACCTGTGCAGGGTAAAAATTTTAGAAAACTAAAAAGGCCCAGTAAGTCATAAATGTATTAAATATATAATTACTCATTTTATTGTTTAATACCATAAATATACACACAAATGCATTATAAGTTAAATTTTGTAAAGAGTTACCTTCAGCAAAGAACTACAGAACTAGGGATGCCACGCATTTTTGTCTTGGCAGTCAGACTCATACACGTGATTTACTTGCACAGTGATCATTTTATCTCACGTTTAACACAACTTTTTTATTTAGTGCAATAATATAATCATATGGCCAAGATGTATGCATGGATATTTACCTCTGTAGGGGTCCTGAGCCCTTAACCCCCACAAAATGCAAGGCCCGACTATACTTCCAAACGAATAAATACAAAATCCCCAATAAATCTGAGGAAAATATTTTATTGATGCAGTGAGGTGAAAACCAGAAAACAAAAATGTCAATGCCAAGATTATTAGACCTCTGCCAATGAATAGTCAATTGTTTGCTTACTCACAACTGACAGCAACGTGCTAGTACAGTCTTCAACAAGATGTCTCTTGGGGAATCTTATTCCATTCCTCTATGGCAAATTGCTCCTGCTGACCCAAATTACATGGTTTTCGAGCATGGACCTCAACCAAGAACACCCGCCAAAGATTCCCAATAGGACTGGAGATCTGGTAATTGGGAAGGCCACTCCAGGATTTTGATTTTGTTGTCCTTTAAAAATTTCTGGATCAACTTCAAAGTATGCTTTGGGTTATTATCTTGCTGGAAGGCCCAATGGCAACCTTAAACCAGACTGGCAGCAGAGTTCTTCACAATATCCTTCAAAATGTCAGCATACTGTTCCTTCTTCACGATCCCATATACCTGGACAAGGTTCACTGTGCCTGAAGCAGCAGAGCAGTTAATGTTATCACCTCCATCTTTAATTGTGGAACTGTGTTTTATGGCTGAAGGTCTCTCCCCTTCTTCACCAAACAACAGCAACATCTATGTGCTAGAACAACTCCATGTTTGTCTCATTAGAACAGAAGACAGATTTACGAAATTCATCACCACTCTTCAAATGGTTCCAGGCAAATTTCGGTCTGGCTTTTGATGTGCCTCTCTGTGAGCAATGGAGTTTTCCTTGAATGATGCCCTTGAAGCCCATTACAATGAAGAGCCCTCCCAACAGTCTTTTTTGAAACTTCCAATTCTGGAAGGGGCCAGTTCAGCAACAATGATCTTCTCAGAGATCTGGGGGTCCTTGTTGACATCTCTGATGATTTTCCTATCAAAAAGTATTTGATATCTTGCACGTGTGCTCATGCCCAGGCTTGTTTCAAACAGAATGGGTCTCCTTGTACTTTGCGATAAGACGCTGTACAGCTGTTTTAGAAATTGTTAAATGCTTGGCACTGGCAGTATAGCCTACCCTTAGGATGGGCATCTACTACCTTCTTTCTGAGGTTCAGACTTATTTCTTTGTTTTTTTAGCATTATGAAATTATTTGTTACAAAGAATGTAGGAGCAGTGCCTCTCAATCTTGTTTCAAGTGTGACTAACCCTGCACAACTGATCCTATTTGGCAGTGCTCAGTGTTGATTGACTGGGCCAATCAAGTCATATGGAGTTACGGTGTGGTTCAAGACTTGAAAACTTCAGTTTGCTCCGCTTTTTATGAGGAATTCACATGGGGTCACAAAACTTTGGCCATCCCTATTTTCAACATATTTATTACACAGTAACCAATGAGATTTTTACAAAGTCCAAAATGTACCAAATGGGGCCCTTTCCTTTGATTACTGTTTTACTCTTTAAGGATTCATAGTGTTCACAATGCAGAGAATTTTAGGAAAATCTTCAATTTCTACAGAGTGGGGGGTAATAATTTCATTCTTAACTGTATAAATGAGGATTAACCCCATTGTCCCAACTCAACCTTGGGATGAGAGGTGCTAGTCTTCAGGGAACTGGTTTCAGAACATGGCTGAATTCCTGCCAAAGAAAGCAACAAAGTGAACTGCACTGACTTTCATTCTTGTTTTAAAAGTTTTTATTACATTCACCATTTGTAACCAAAACACAGTTCAACATCATGTAAGCCACAATTTCCAAAAAATGCAAATAAAAAATGGTAAACACGAGGTAGATCACATTGGTGACAAACAGGCCACCAGTATAGGCTTCATTTTAAACACCTACAGAAAATAAAAAATAAAAATAAAGCAGCACTTTAGACAATACTTCAGGTGAAAATTACAAAAAGCGATTGCATAAATTATAAGAATAGCATTCATGTGTGTTTATGTTCTATCTAAAAAATAAAAAAAAATAAAAAAAAAAGTTTTTATAGAATACTGCTTACATTCAACTGGCAATCAAATCGCAGAAACAAAAGCCCCACGCTCCATGGCAGACGAAGAGCTTGTGTTCGGATTTTCATTTTGGTCAATGGGTTAGGCATTTGCCTACCAATAGTGCAAACTCCCTGTTCGGGACGCCATATTATCTCTTGAAGTTAAACACAAGCCTGTCAAGTTCCCTTTTTAACACTGATGTCTGAATGTAGTCACATCTTGGAAAACAAACAGGTTTGGCTTTCTCTTTGTTAATCCATCTCTTTGACTGCGTGACGTCCAGCATTTAGGATTCACCAGGACCACTGCTACTTGTGGTCTTTGATAAAGTGACTTATTTGCATATGGAGGATTTGTGTAGAAAAAGACTGATTGAGTTTTATATTATTATCAATAAATAACAACAAAAAATGATTGGAAAGTAACACATTTATACATAAATACAGCAGTAGTAAGGCAATCTAAAAAGGGTTTAGGGTTAACCAACCAACAGGACAAGAAGTGATTAAAGCGTCAAGAGGGCAAATGTTTGTATTGTAAAATAGAGCAACTACTTATATCCACAATAAAGCTCAATAAATGTTGTGTGTAAAATTAAATGAAAATAATGCCAGCATGGGAACAAAAGATTTTTTCCTCATTAGACTTAAGAGCAAGCCAGGGATCTCCTCTCTGGTGGCAGTTTTATGCTTATGCACCCCAAGTTCACTGTTCTGCACTGTTTAATAAGCAGAAATAAAAGAGTAGTGTAAACAGAAGCATGAGCCATATACAACATTTCAGTGAGTTTATGGTCCCTTGGGTTTTGCTAGTTTCAGTATCAATAAATGTGCAGATAGATAAAACTGGACAGATGTCTGAGTAGCTCTCCACTTAGAAGACCATGCCTGCTTTTTGAAGTGTGTCTGCCTACCTTGGTGTCTTAACTCTGATTGTTTTTCCAAGCTCTCAAGCTGGGAGGTTTAACAGATTTGCAAGTGGAAATCAAGGGCTTCTTCAAGTTTATCCTATAACATCAAGTATGAAATGATTACAAATGTGCAAGATCTCAATGGAGAGAATGGAGAAACGTATGCTCGGATTGACGCCAAACACTTCAGGGAGTGAGAATACCTCTAAAAAAAGAGATGTTGAAGGGTAGGCTAGATAAAGTCTAGCACTTGGCCAAGAGTGAGAAGGTGACTAGTTATCCAACTGTTGTGCAACTCCTCCATAAAACAGCCCAGTCTGAAGTGGGACAGCAATAAGAAAAGACAAATAATCCTCAGAGTGATGTGAGATAAGCAGGAAAATTACATTTCAGGAGTCTTTATAATTATGTTTCTAGAGTTACACCTCCCTTATCAGTAGACAGGGAAGTGACCACATTACAATGTAATTATTGTTATTATTATTATTATTATATCATCAAATACAATGATGGATCCCTATGTGTTTTTTACAGTAAGCTAAAGCCTACTTTAAAATTGTATCACTGATAATAGAAAAGACTAAACATTCATACTTGAAAGTCTAGACTCTAAATAATAATATTGTAATGAAGGAGAAAGTCCATGGGAGGAAATCAAGGTTTAAAAAAGGTCACAGATACAGATTCCAAATTTGTGCATTGAAATAACGCACAGTCCAACTATACTCATCCAACATCAAAGCCAATTAAGCACTTCTCTTATGATTAGACCAGCAGTTTACATCTCTTAAATAAAGAGATTTTGTTCTTCTGGCCAAAGCTGATTTTTGCTGTGTAATTGCTGTTTCTGGGAACACACTGATTAAGCATCAACTGCATACCCAGCCTTTCAACTCTTATGTAGAATTGATGCCACTGAAAGAAAAAGGTAACTTTTAATGATATAGCACAAAATAACTGACCAAGTTCTTTCAAAGAACTAGGAGTGCTAAATTGAAAGTGGGAAAATGACAAATTCCTATTAGAGTTTAATTAAAAAATTTAAAAAAACATCACAACCTGAAGGTCAGCAAAATAATAGGCAGAAAGGCAGAAAGGCTGGCTGCACTTGTGGAACTTCATTAACATTATCAATGTAACAGCTCTGCATCATAATAGCACAAACAAAGTGCTCAAATATGTGACTCTGAATACACATTGTACCCCCAATGATACATACAACAACACTGTAAAAGACAAAATCCTTTAAATTCTAAAAAAAGAAAAAAAATGGCACTCCAACCTCCATTGTCAAACGTGTTGTCCTATGGTTTTTTTCTTTTACTTTAAGCAACTCCACCAGGCATCCCATTTTCTTCACAGCAGTGTTAATATCTGGCCATGAATCGTGAAGATGACACTACAAGGCACACAAACAGAGCTATTACCATAAAGGTGTTGTTCATCAGTTCACTGTTTTCCACCTGAATTCTAAAGACTGGGAAGCACAGCTTTAGTAAAGTGTGTAGTTGTACCCCTGTAACAACATACTGACATTCAAGATTTTAAAACCATGTTTAGAAATGATCTTCTATAGCTGGTTAGCCATGACTGGAGTTGCTACAACAGCTAATTGAAATCCCAGTCTTAAATATGATGAGGAGAAAGGTATTGGAGGTGTTTTAAAGGAACTGGGTGCAAAGGTGATGCCCAAAAGGCAGTGTGTGCAGACGCCTGCATAGTACATTGCCCTGTTTTAAACAAATCCATTCCTTAAAAATATCAGAGTACACAAGGTGGTTAAAGAACTTCTTTTTTGTGTATCATTTTGATTTTTTTTTTTGTAAATTATGCTTTAAATTTCCATCGTATTTGTTCATTTTCTAAAACCCCTGAGATGTCTGTACTTTGTGTACAGCATAAGCTGAGGATTGGTCAACCCTCAATTTACAATAAAAAAACACACACAAACATTTACAAATCATTGGCATTAAAAATAGTAAAAAAAAAATCCACACTGATTGAGAACAGCTTCTCTAAGCTGCATTTTGCATTTGGTGATGGTGTGCCCAGTGAATGCAGACTGCAGGAAATGCACACTTCAATGAAAAAATTCAACAGTGTCGTTTTCTAGTATTTTTTTGCAGCTACTGGCCAATCCATGTTAGTGCAGATGCAGATTCAGAGAGAGTCTGTGCCAAAAATGGCTGTCCAAAATCCGAGGTGCAAGTACAGAAAATTCCCAATGCATTTTCATACAGTCCAATGACTACTTGGATTTAGCAGTTTTCTTTGGGTATGATTGTAATGTAGCAAAGGCCAAATGAAACTTCGACTTCTCATGATTAGCCTTTACGGCATAAGAATAAAAAAATAAAAATAAAAATATACTCTGTTTTCATAGTGTGTGTCAGATATGACGTCCAGTGAGAAAGTACAAAGGTCTGTCATCACTGCTGTTGGCTGTTTGGAATTCATCCCGCAGTCTAAACTGCCATTCATCCTCCAGCTCAAGACGTACAATAGTCTGCCGTAACGAACTTCTGTCCTGGCAGATAACACACAGTGTGGCACCTTAAATGAAGCAAATAAAAAAAAAATATAAAAATATAGTAGTAAATAAAAAGAGAAATTGAAAAATGAAGAGGACCAAAAATAAATTCTCAAAATAGCTTTTCCACTCCCACCACCCCAAAAAAGTTTACATTCAAAATTGGTCTAGCACAGATGACATGCAATGCAACTTGCCTGTGCAAAAAATTAAAAATAATGGCTATGATCAATGTGGCACTACCACATAGAATTATCACTTAATTTCATCCCTGCCTTTATCTCTGATGACAGTATGCATGTGTTATAGATATATTGTTCTAAAATATAAACAGTTTATTGAAAAACGCTGTCTCAAAAAAAATGGTATCAGGGCAGCAATATGTGATGAGATTGTTGTTTGGTTCTTTGGTCCCATTCTAGTTTGGAGGCAGGTTATCTTTAAAAGCACTTATTTTGAATCCGACAGAAAAGTAAAACCATAAAACCATTTCCATGTGTGGAGATTATGAGGCTTGAGCCTAGTCACTCTCTGCAAAAATAATGTTTCTCTGGTTGAGAAGTCAATTATGTGGGATGGGAAGGTGTATCTAATGAAGTGAGTGCTCAGTACAATTCTGAATGATACGCAGAAATCATTTATTATGTCAAACAGTTAAAGGTGACATCAGCACACTTGAGTCACTGGATCCCAGCAGCCGTACCACCTGCAGGTACTCCATCTGAAGCTAACCCAGGTGAAGCTATCTTAGGCCCAGCCTGTACTTAAATAGGAAATCATCTAAGAAAACCTTAAGCTGCTGCTGGAAAAGTTGTTGGTGACTCCAACAGGGGATGCTTACACTCTGGTTTGTGTGTAGATCCCAATGCTTCAGTGCAGTCATAGGAACACTGTGGCGTGAATACTGAACTTCGGATGTCTTATGGATTAGATGCAAAACCGAGATCCTGACTCCTGGTGGTCATAAAGATCCCTGGGAATATCTGGAAAACAGTAGGGTGTATCCCAATGTCCTGGTACAACTGCCCACCACTGTCTGGTCATTCTGGCCCCTTAATCATGCTTGGCCTTTATTTATTAGCTGTCTCTCTTCTTCACCACCTACTAGCTGATGTGTGGTGAGTGTACTGGCATGCCATTGCATCATCCATGTGGATGCTACACATTGGTGCTGGTTAAGGTGGTTTCCCACTAACAATGTAAAGTGCGTTAAGCAGTAGAAAAATGCTATATAAATGTAATTCATTATTAATATAAATATTATGCTCCAAAGCTGGATTACTGCTTTAACTAATTCTTCTGTAACAGTTTCTTGTATAATTTAAGTAGTAAGATCTCCTATAAAAATGTAAGAAAATAAAAATTAGATGATGAAGGCACAGCTTAGCAGACTGAAACTTTAGGTCAGGTTAAAGCTCAGTGTATAAGGGAATAGTGTGCAACATGGCTGTGTTAGCAGTCTCTACCCTAAAATTTATAATAACCCCAGTCCTTCACCTCTAAAGATCTTTTACCTTTGAGGAATTTGAACTTCTTCAGAAAGTCCGCTGCCACAAAGGAGTCACAGAGGTAAAGCAGCAGCCCGCTGAACACCAGTCCTTCATGGTTCAGGTTGACTGAATGAGGCCGGGAGCTCATGTAGAAGACAGTCACCTGAGGAAGTTGGAAGAAACGTTTTTTAAATGGTTGAATATAACTGGCAAATCAGTTAGTGATTTTTGCAATGACTAATTAAAACAAAAAAAGTTTTCTTTTTTGAATTTCAGATCTTTCACAAAGGAACTCCTGATAAATGTTTGACCATGACATACTATTGAAGAACTGAGTAGCTAAACACTCTGTGCTTGGAAATGCCAACACTCTAATATTAGCATCATATATCATATATCACCATATGAAAAAGATGACATAATCTCTAATTGTTCATTTAAGTTATGTTAAACATGTTTAGTTTTAATATACATGGATATACAACTGGAAAGCATATTATCATCACAGCAAGGTGCTGACACTCCTTACCTCTGTGCCAATATTCAGATAGCAGTCGATGGCCAACACTGGATTCTGTCCATTGCAGGTGGCTTTGGGAAACAACTTGTAGTTGGTGTGCTCCAAAAACTTCTCCAGTAGAAACTGAGCAGGGGCTGCCAAGAGCATCTGCTCACTGTCTGGGGCACACACATACTGTAACGGACTGATGGGAACCACTTTTTCAGACACCTGAACAGAAAAAAAGATCATACAAGGGGCATTCATAATTTATCTACCTCAGTAAGAAAGAAAAGAGTTTTCAAAAATTTTTGTTTTAGTTTTCATTATAGTCCCATGATATCTCCATACACTTATTCCCCTTTTCCTACAATGACTTTAACCCCTTCGAAAAAAAATCTTCTGTTTGACATTCAAACAAGGAGGTCACAGCTGCCTTGACGTCTTGTCTTCATCACCTGAAAATCGTTGTCCATGGAGAGATTTCTTCAAAACTCAGAACAGGAAATAATAATCTGAGGGAGCCAGGTCAGTGCTGTAGGGTGGATGGTTCAGCTGCTGGAACCCACATTCTCAGATGGCAGCCTGTGATTGATGTGAGATGTAAACCGGCGCAGTGTCGCGAAGAAGCTTACTTGATTCACGTGAGGACTTTCCTGACATCCTGTCTCTTGGGAATGTTAGACTTGCACTGAGTCACAACTATGCATGAGTAACCTTGAGTCATGTCATAACATGCTTAGACTTATTACAACATTCTTGCTACTTTCTTTCATTCTCAGGTGGATAAATTAAATAAAAAATAAATAAGGCAAACTGGGAACCTAGACAAAGAAAAACAGCCTTTAGCCGATTAGACCCTTTGCCTCTTTGTTTTAAGTCTAATTGGACTGAAGACATGTTTGCATTTTTCAAGCACCTTTTAGCCCTGTTACTTGTGTTTAAAGAAGACTAAGGGGAGGGGGGATTGGAGGGTTCAGGTGGGGGTTGGAAGATACCACAACTGTCAAGAATTTTCTGTAGAAGTCCATCATGGATCTTTTTTAAGGAGAGTTTAAATCAGATACTGAACTAACTAGACCTGCTCAAGCACTAAGCTTTTCAACAAGCCTTCCCTTTATATCAAAAAAATTCAGATGCCCTTTATTAATGTAAGAAAAGTTTTTCAATTGGCCACCATTACATCACATGCAACACAGCACATGACCAAACTGTCCGGCAACATGCAGTATAAGAGAGACCAAAATGGTGGTGCCATCTAACAAATATAAATTAAAATAAAATAAACAAAAGTGTTGCTATTTGTACATTTCTGACCGTGGCAAGTCTTTAAGGGGGCACTTGCATGGTGCTGATAAACACGAAACTGATGAAGACTGCTTTTACACCAACAGGCAACAGAGTCTGTCTGTCATTATAGGTGAAGATATTTAACTGCAAGATTTCTACTGCTCTTTGTGTGGCCATGAGATATAGAAATGCAGTACTACAGCAATAACGATGGTGGCCCATGAGGTTATGTGTACAGTACATTGGGAATTGCACTGATGGCTACTGAAATGCCTGACTTTACCAAAGTGATCAGATTTTCTTTGCTGAAGTAAGCTGGCTACAATGATGTTTGTCCAAGTTCCTTTACTGCTAAGGTATATGGTTGTTACACTGGATTCTACCTGTCAAGCTCAAAGTTGCTACCATTGGACTTTGTGAGATAGTTTGAATTGTTTTTCTATACTAATAAAAGTAGCCAAGTTTCCATCCAGTTTTTTGCGACGTTTTGTTATCGACAAACAGAATATATGTAAAAAAAATGTGCGAAATTTGCTGTCTCCAGCCTGTTTCCATCCAACTGGCTTTTTATCGATAAAATGGTGTGCGTGAGTACCCTCTGTGCGACGAAACCCACGGGTATGGGAGAGACGACAGAATAAGACCTTCTGGGAGGAGGTGGTGAGGAGACACTTCACAGAAAATCTCTGGCTGCAACATTTTAGAATGACACGGCCGATGTGTAAGATGTTGTGTGGATTCATCAGACCTGACTGACTGACTGACTGACTCACTCATCACTAATTCTCCAACTTCCCGTGTAGGTAGAAGGCTGAAATTTGGCAGGCTCATTCCTTACAGCTTACTTACAAAAGTTAAGCAGGTTTCGAAATTCTACGCGTAACGGTCATAACTGGAACCTACTTACGTACATATATACGGCCATAGCCTGCAGCTCGGTCGCTGTGAGAAGCGGAGTTGTGTCCCCCATCATCAAGCCTCCCACGTAATTGAGTGCCTGCCCATATAAGGCCGTCCGTCAGCAGCAATCCAATAGACACGCTGCCGCTAAATATTCACGGGTGAAGGACTGTGCTTATGCAAACGAAGATGAGATGGTCAGGGATAGACTAGTGTTTGGCACAAACTCAGCGAAAGTGCGAGAGAAACTTTTAAGTGCCGGGTCTTAGCTAACATTAAATAAAGCCGTGGACAGCTGAGAACCTTCAATGCATGTACTCCGAGTGGCTCACCTGAACTGACTGTGAACGCAGTACGCAGAGAACAAGCAAAAGCTCCAAAGAGCGCTGAACAAAAAATGCATTACACAATTCAGAAGGCAACAAAAGAATATGAAGCGAGTGACGCATACAAGCATATTCATAAGTGCAGCTGCTGCGAAAACAAAGCACTGTGTGAACCGTAAGTTTAAATTAAGTTTATAGACACGCTCCCGCTGCCATTTGTCATGCCTACGACGAATACGGTATTCGCGAGATACAAGTTTAATGAGAAGACACGAGGAATAAACGAGACTTTGGATCACTTTGTAACGGAGTTAAAGAAGGACTGTGCTTGTGCAAACAAATAGGAAAGAAAGGTGTAAAGCTTAACTTTAAATTAGGTTCATAGACACGCTGCTGCTGGCATTTGTCATGCCTAAGACGAATACGATATTCATGAGATACAAGTTTAATGAGAGGACGCAGGGTATAAACGAGACTTTTCATCACTTTGTAGCGGAGTTAAAATTGCTAGTGAAGGACTGTGCTTATGCAAACGAATATGAGATTGTCAGGGATAGAATAGTGTTTGGCACAAGTGAGAGAGAAACTTTTAAGTGCCGGGTCTGAGTTAACATTAAATAAAGCCGTGGACATCGCAAGATCGCACGAGATAGCACAAGCACAGCTGAGAACCTTCGATGCATGTACTCCAAGCAGCTCACATGAACTGACTTTGCAGGACTGGGAAAGGTAAACCCGTGCATGCAGTGTGTGATGTCTCAGATAAAGAGGAAAACTAGCTGCTTATTGATGCAGTAGGAAAGGAACAACCCTCTGACGCTGAACAAGCCTTTGTGGACATATCAATAGGAAAGCAAGGTGTAAAGCTTAAGTTTAAATTACGTTCATAGACACGCTGCGGCTAAATATTCGCAGGCAAAGCCACAACTTAATACCGGGAATGCCTGTTAAACATCTTAGATTCACGAGTACCGATTTGGGTAGTGATCACTTTGATGAATGAAACCTGTTATCTTTACAACGGTTGACAACGAAGATGAGATGGTCAGGGATAGACTAGACAAACACGGAATGTAACTTGAACACAACACATCCTCCAAATACGAACCTGACTGAAAGAAATAATGATAATCAAATCCTTGATGACAGCAACACTCATAACAGTCACAAAACAATTACATTGACAATCATGTTACATTATTTTTAAAAGGTTTCCTTTTCTTTTTTGTAACTTCTTTAACACACTACTTCTCCGCTGCAAAACGCGGGTATTTTGAAAGTAAAGTATAAATTGGATGGTTTTCAGCATGAAATACACCATTTGAAAAGATAATTGACAACTCAGCTGTGGATAGGTGTCAGGCCATAGTTTTATGGCTTGTGGTTTCAACTAATTAATGTAAACAATTATACACCAACGAAAACAATATAAAGGGCTCATGTCCAACCCTATGCATGCTCAAGCTGTCATTATGTCTTATGTTTATTCCTATGCACTGGGGGTTAAAGCATGAGTTCCGGTTTTGCTTTTTAACAGCTTGTGGTGAGAAAAATTCCTTACCATCATTTTCGGTTTAACAACGAGGTCCTTCCGTCCTCCAAAAGGGATGTGTTTCTTCATGAAACTGAAGTTGTTGAAGCGACAGATTGGTAGGCTACTGCTGTTAATCCTCAGATTAAAGTCTATCTCCTCACAGAAATACCTGTTGGAAAACAAAAAAATTACAACTACAATGACATGCTTTCAGGAGAGAATCATATCTCCTATGGAGGAATGAGTAGAGGCAACTCACCTGCTCAAGTCATACTGTACATTCTGAGTGAGATCCACATTGAGTAGCACAAAGTTATGAATGTGGCAACAGGAGAAAGGGTTACAAGGTTGTCTGGCTGCAAGGTGGCGATTCCACTTCTGGATACCAAGCATGGCATACTGGGTAATGTTAGGTGTGAGCTCCATGTGCTGCATGACTGCCTTAAGAGAAACATTCCTGAAACCAGGGGCTTCCTCTGAGGATGAACTAAGAGAAAACAGAAAACGTGTAGCAAATCAAATAAAAGTAGACTTTCTGAAGATGAATGTTTGAACCCATTCTTTCAAGTTCATATTTGTAAGCAGCTGAAGTCATTCCTGTGAGCAAGGTGAAACACATAAATACACACACACACTCAATGTGTCAGTTTAGGTTTGTCAAACAGTCAAACAACATGTCTTGGAAATGGGACAGCAACCACATGAATATGAAAGAATTTTCAACCTTCAGAGAGAAGAAACTCTCTTAAGATACTACCAGCTGCACCAACACATGCACAAAGTATATATAGTGGCTTTGGAATATGTAAAAATGTATGAGTGTGAATAAAACAGTTATGGAATGGCTAATAGGCATGAACGTAACTGCATTTTGTCTTAAACAATTACTGAAAATGTATGCAGCTCTCTAAACTCTTTCTGTGTTTAGATTTTTAAAACAATGCCTTAATGTACAGAGCTAACACCATAAACTACAAGACAGTTTATTGAATGACTGCAACTAACTCAATCTGTGACCTTGACTTAATCATTTAACATACATGTGCTCTAAATGAAAAAGAAGTGATTTATTAATTTATCATAACTTTAAACTTCTAATTTACCATGTAACGGTGTTCTCTTTGTAAAATAAAGGTAATTTGATCTACCTCCAATATTAAGGATGTTTTTAAAAAGTACAGGAGTATAGAACACCAAGCTTAAAAAGCTTGAATAAACAAGATCCTTTCTGTCATTACCTGCTCTGATCTTGAGTGCCATGAGCATTCCACAATACACAGGAGTCGTCCATAATAACAATGAATGGCCACACATCTGTCCTTCTAACACCTAAATCTTCAAGGCGGTTTCGCTCAAGTTCCAGGTTGTGGTATGAAAGCTCTTTGATCATGAACTTAGCTGCTCCTATTAAGAAACAAGGAATATTACATGGTCAGCTAGCATTTACACAGAGTTCTACTTTAGTAAGGTGAAACCTTGAAGATATAGAAATACCCAGATTTTCATTTTATGTAAAAATTACAACTTGTTTTGAAGGGAACAAGTTTTAAAAAGTCTCTAGGCAGCAGCTCACCAGTGGACCAAAAGAATAATGTCAGAGAAATGACCAACAAAAAGAATCAGGGTTCAGATTTATAAAACATGCATATGCATAAAAAGACGCTTGAAATGTCTTCATGAAACTTTCCATGCAAAAGTCAGGATTTATACAAGTAAACTTGATGAGAGAACTTGTGTATATTTATGGTAAATTTGACCCAACCATATGCAACATTTTACATTTTCAAGTGGGAAATGAAGACACTGTGATAAAGTACAGAAATGCAGCCAAACCAGCTAAATATAGACTTGTGCTCACAATAATTAATATAACTAATATCACTATTATAATGTGCATTGACATGGCAAACATATTAAACCTGAAAAGCGATGAATATGATGTACATATTCTATTTTAGTGAGGCCTATTGCTGTGTATTGGCACTGAATAACTTTTTTGTTTTTTCATCGGTTTATATTGGCTACCTGATGTCACTCCTTACAATTAGAAACTAATGCAATCTCTTGTTGTGAATAATTGCATTAAGTAAATTCACAGGCAAGATTCACTCCTGGCATACAGAAAACTATAAATATCGTGCCCTACAGCCTAATGGTGTGACACAACATTGCTTGTTTGGTGCTGCTTGAAGACTAAGCAAACTGTCACATACAAAGTGGATGAACTTTTAGGGACCGGCAGGATTTGCTTCAAAGAGCCATTCTCTTGAAAATATGTGCTGAATTAGGCAAGGCATTAGAAAGACATTACAGCCGTAACAGCCAGTAGGTCCATTAATCAATGAAAGAGAGGGCTTGAAGAATATCAAGTTCTGAAAGGAAGATCTCCATAACTGAACAAAAAGTCAATTAAGGGCATTCCAGGGAGAAGTCATTGCCTGCTCAGCACCAATTGTATCCAAGGATACAATACTGAATAACAGAACACTGGAAAGTCTAGGAGAAATAGTATGTGAGGTGAGAGAAAAATCATTAAAGAGTATCAAGGAAAGACAATTATAGACAAACAGGCAAAAGGAGGAATGTTCCAGAAATGTGTAAATTACAGTAATGGCAGTATGGTCTGTAGTGAAGCCCTAAGCAAATGTTTGCAAGATATAAGTGATAAAAAAATTAAACAAGTATGTGGGTTTTTGGAAGAAAGAGTGACTAATTTAAATATTGCAAAGTAAACAGCATGGGGTGGAAGTCATACTACTACACTGAACTCAAAGGAAATGGCTTGTAGGTTCCTCCACAGCAGTAGTCTGCAAAGTCAGTGCTAGAGGGCGATAGTGGCTGCAGATTGTTGTTCCTAACAGATAGCTGAATTAGAAAACAATCCTTGCCAACAACAGATCGTATTTAATTTCAGGCATTTTATTCAAATTCAAAGGGAGTTTAGGACAGGCCAGGTTTAGAACTACTACTGCACATGGAGGAACAAACTATGTAGAAATAAAAATGCATAGTAGTGTAAATTCTAAGCAATAATTTAAATATAGAAGGAGTAACATTAAAATAGCTTGCCTTAATACTAGAAGTATCAAAAATAAGGCAAGAGAGTTGGAGCTATATGTAGCAGAGTTTAATTATGGTATTATAGCAGTAACGGGAACCTGGCTAAAAACAAAGATAGGGATAAGTATAACATAGACGGATACAAATATTTTAGGAAGGATAGACAGAACAGAAAAAAGGTGGGATTGCTGTGTATGTCAAACAGAACTTAAATGCAAGTCCTCTTCAGCTGGACGATGAGCCTCATCTTAGTGAGGATATGTGGCTTTACCTGGAAAGCATTAAGGAAAGAGGCCTTATTTTAGGAGTGTGTTATAGACCACCCAATGCAGACAGTAATTTCAACAAACATCTTTTTAGTAATATTAAAAAGGCAAGTTTACAGGGGGATATTATAGTCATGGCGGATTTTTAATTATTCGAACTGGGCTAAACTTGCAAATGGTGGAGCACAAGAGCAGGAGTTTTTAGAAGTAATCAGTGATTGCTTTTTAGCACAGTATGTTAAATCACCAATGTGGGGTGAAGTTTATCTGGATTTAGTATTTTGTAATAATAAGGATAGAACTGAGGGTGTACAGGTAATTGAACCACTTGGGTCAATTGACCATAATATAATATAAGTGCCTTGAGCATGGGAAAGGCGCTATATAAAAAAAATGTATTATTATTATTATTATTAATACCTGGGATGCACGATAATATCGGCCACAGATAATTATCAGCCGATAATAGACAATTATGACGTCATACAGATAATTCCGATAATGAAAAATCCACCGATAAAATGGACCGATAATAAAACCCTCAAATTGTACACTTGCCCGACTGTTTTCTCCCCCTACTATGCTCTCGGCTCCTCACCCCCGCCCATCCTGCAAGCTTCTGTCGCATGTAAGTGACGTCACAGATCTGTCTGCAAGACAACACACTGGAAAACATGGCGGTGAATTCCTCCGTGTGGGCTTTCTATAGCGTGTCAGAGAAAGATGATTCACTCGCTGTTTGTAACGCATTTTCTGCAAAAGTGCCACTAGGGGGTAAAAAAAGAACAAGCTACAACACAACAAATCTTATAAGTCACTTAAAAACCAGACACCGCGACAACGTGTGGAAGGAATATGAAGCTGCTACCAGTGCTAAGGTTAGCGCTCTTCTCGACAACAAACGAAAAGCCTCTGGACTGGTAACTATTGGCGAGGTATTTGATAAATGTAAAAACTTTGCTAAAAAGTTCAACAAGAATGACCCATGAGCTAAGGGGATTAACGACAGAATCATGGAACTAATAGCCTTTGCTGACCAGCCGTTTTCTTTCGTAGAGGACCTAAGCTTTCAGCAGCTAATGCACTATTTGGAGCCACGTTATGAAATACCCAGCCGCTACTTTTCAGACACCTGTCTACCAGATCTGTACCAGGTTCTTGCAACACACATTCATAGTTTGCTTGACAAAAATGCGAAACACATCAGCCTTACCACGGACATATGGACTTCTGATGTTAGTCAGGTGAGCATGCTAAGCATGACTGCTCAATGGCTTGATGAAGAATACAACATGCACAGGGCCACGCTCCACGCACAGGAACTCCCTGGATCCCACACTGCCCAAGCGATCAACAACACATTTGAAAAAATATTTCAGCACTGGAATATAGGGAAGGAGACTTTGCATGTTGTGCTGCGGGACAATGCACGGAACATGATCAAGGCAATGGAGTTTTGCGGGGTTGCCAGCCTGGGCTGCATGGCCCATACTTTACAGCTCGCAGTAAACGAAGCTGTCCTATGTCAAAGGACTGTATCTGACTGTATTGCTATAGGGCGTAAAATTGTTGGCCATTTCAAGCACTCACAAGTAGTCACTTCAACTCTGGCACAGTTAAACATGAGACTTGGAATAACACCTGCACGTCTTCAACAAGATGTGCCCACTCGATGGAATAGCACATTTTATATGCTCAGGAGCCTATTGCAGCAAAAGCAGGCGTTTGCAGCGTATGGAGTTGACAATAAATTACCCACAACACTGAGCCCATTGCAATGGACCCTTATTGAGAACATGCTTACCATTCTAGATCCGTGTGAGCAGCTGACGAGAGACATAAGCAGAGCCACTGATACAGCTGCTGATGTTATTCCTGCAGTTCAAGCTTTGAAACACTTCTTAACAAAGAATGTTCCCACAGACCATGGTGTGAAAACATCCAAGAGCACGCTGTTAGAGGCTGTTAACAAACGGTTTGATCACATTGAAGCGGAGCCACTGTACGTACTGGCAACCATTTTGGACCACAGATACAAGGACCGGTACTTCACTACAAGCAAACAACAGGCGAGAGAAATGCTACAGGAACGGTTGGAGTCCAGCCTGGACCCCTGTGATTCACTATGTAAGTTTTTTTTTCATATATTACTTTTTAAATAAATGTGTATTAAACATTTTTAGAGGACTAGCGCTCAATTGCAGGTTGTGTTATAAATTGACATGAGCAGTTAAAATAATAAACCTTGTTTTTTGTGTCCCAGCAAACAGTCCAGATGAACCACAGGCACAGACCACCAAAGCAGATGGGAAGAGTTCAACTTCTCTCCTTGACATGTATGCTGAAATCCTTAAAGAAAATGATGATGGCACTCAACATGCAGGGCTGAGCGATACTGTTGTTGTGGAGGTACATTGCTTTCTTTTTTTTTAAATTAAAATTTACTGAAAAATGGACTGACTGAACTTAAAAATATTTCTATTTTAGATGCAAACATATCTCTCTGAGTCTACACTTCCAATGAGCCCAGAGAACCCACCTGAAAACCACGAGAAGACCATGACACCACTTGAGTACTGGAACAGCAACAAGTACCGTTTCCCACACCTGGCACAGCTTGCACGCAAATACTTGTCCGCCCCCTGCACTAGCATTGATAGCGAGCGTTTGTTTTCTGCTGCTGCAAATGTACTGGATGAGAAAAGAAACAGACTAAGCTGTGACAAAGCAGAGATGCTGCTTTTTGTCAAGAAAAATCTCCCACTGATCAGACCCCAGTTAACAAAGAAAAAATAAATGAAATATAGCTGTTGTTCTATGCCTTTTTGGCATTCTGATTTGTAAGGTCATGCTGTTGTTATGTTTGTGAAAAGTCCAGTTTGTTAAGGCCCAACTTTATAAGACTTAGCTAGCAGCCATTTATTTTGCACTTAAGTTGAAGATTAATGCACTTTATTACAAGACTAAGCAAAATTCACTTTATTTGAAGAGTAAACAAGCATTTTATTTTAAGAGTAAGCTAGCATTTTTTGCACTTTTATTTAGGCTAATAATTTTTGTATTGAGAAAATGCACTTGTTGCATTATTTAAGATCAAGTCTTATTTGTTCTGGCAATTGTAAAGGCCTTTCATTGTCGACAGATTATCAAAGCATGTTATTTATGCTGAAAAAATTTAATAAAATAACTTTTTGTACAATGTGTTCAGTTTCTTTACAGATGAATATAGTGCTATAGGTTTATTGGGTTAAATCAGAGCTATACTTACTTTGTACTTATACATTTTTACTCAGGTATTTTAAAAATGTAATTATCGGTTGGTTATCGGTTATCGGATATAAGAAGCAGGAATTATCGGTTATCGGTATCGGCTGTGAAAATTCATTATCGTGCATCCCTAATTAATACAGTTTTCAGTGTTTTGTAAGATTGACGTTACAAAGACTAAAATTGCTAACTTTAACTTTGGCAGGGCAAATTTTGAGCAGATGCGGCAAAGTCTAAGAAGGATAGACTGGGATAAGCTTTTAAGTGTGGAGTCCGTCGAGAAGCAGTGGAACAGGTTTAAACATGCTAGCTGTTCAGAAATACTCCTGTACTTTCCATGTGCTGCTCAATCTTATCCTTAATAATTCCTTCCATTAATTTTCCTGTGATGCATGTTAAGCGTGCTGGCCTATAGTTGCTTGGATCTGCCCAGTCACCCTTTTTATATAATTGGATAATATTTGCCGTTTTCCATCCATCCTTCCATTATCCAACCCGCTATATCCTAACTACAGGGTCATGGGGGTCTGCTGAAGCCAATCCCAGCCAACACATGGCGCAAGGCAGGAAACAAACGGCGGGCAGGGCGTCAGCCCACCGCAGGGCACACACCACCTAGGGACAATTTAGAATTGTCAATGCACCTAACCTGCATGTTTTTGGACTGTGGGAGGAAACCGGAGTACCCAGAGGAAACCCACACAGACACGGGAAGAACTTAAAAATACCCTTTTGTAAGTAGTTGTTGATAATACTATAATGATTATTTTATTCTGTCAGACATAATCAAGGACACTAGATATATTGACATTTAAAATTAAGCTTTGAACAACACAGGAAGTGGCTGGTAAGCTGGACCCATAACACCACAAGCTGGTCATGAAGCAGATAAAAGATAGTCAAAACCAGAAAGCAGAAAGGGTAAATAGGTAAACTAAAGGCACATTTATACTCAAATGCAGCCAGCTGCAGACACAGTCACATACAGGGGATGTACACACTGGTCAGTTTATTGTTCAAGTGTTCAGTGTATGGCACTGCGTGATGCTGGAGGTGCGCAACCTCTCAGATTTTCCCCCTAAGTTTTTTCTTTACTTTTACATATTGATCTCACAGATATTTTCATTTCTGCCTGCACAAACTTTCATCTTTGTCCAGAGTCCAGGTGATGTTTTCTCAGCATGAATCTGTGGACATTTGGCTATCGCTGCATGCTTTTAATGTTGTAATGTGTTGGTGCAGGTAACAATACTCAACACAACTGTTCCTCCAATGAGTGTGTGTTTTCTTGTCTGGCGCATTTGCTGTTGACGCGTACAGGGCCAAACAGTTCCAAAACTCTGAAGCCATGTGGTCACCGACGTGAGGGTCTGCATGCCAGGAGTGATAATGCAATTTACATCACATGCAATCACATCAAATATAACCATGCCTTAAGGCTCAGCCACATCGCCTTGGCCAATCACTTTTGATAGTAAAAGACTTTAAACCTACCCACAGTCTCCTATCCGCAAACCCACCCCATAAACCCTAAACCAGTCAACAAAAAGGAGTAGACACTCTTCTCCACATTCTGTACCCACTATGCTTGCAGGTACTACCTATGAGTAATCTAGACACAAAAAGACCTTTTATTCCTGAAAGCACACTTTCATGATGCTAACTTCTCACCATATGATAAGAGAAAACATAGCAGAGAAGTACTGAAAATAAAGCCCAAGTCAGGAACAAAGAGGGATTTGTACAACCTGTTAAAACATGGAATAATAAGGCAATAACTATTATTGTACAGTACATAAGCAAGGGAAGTATCATGTAGAAGAAAGAAGAATGTTACTGAATGAACACAGAAAACATAAAAATGGAAAGAAAAAGTACAGTCTAATAAACAGCACTTGAATATCCTGATGGTGGATATAAATAGGGAAGTCTGAAAAGGTCAGTAGGTTTGAGGGTGGAAGGTTTCCTGCAGCTATCTAAAGAATATTTTTTGTAAAGTTTTGTTGTACACAAGTGCATAGCACTCTTCTCTAAAACAATATAAAGTCAATCTGAATCTTGGAAGAGAATATTTTAGCAAATAAATGATTTTTAAAGGATTATATAAAGTTGATTTATTTTCTTTTCCCAATGTACACAAAAATATTTTATCAAAAATCAACTGAAATACTGCATTAATATTGTATTCTCAAATTTTATTTTCAGACCTAAGTTATACCCCACCAAAAAGCTTCTCTGTTAAAAACATAATCAATTTGACTTTGTCGTGCTGTGGCCATTAAGATGGTCCTAATGTTAGTGAAAAGGAGGATTACACTTGAAAAAGCATCCTTACACTCTGCAGTGTTTGGCCCAGTAGTAAGAAGCATTTTCACAACCTTCAGTATACCTGTTATGTGCTCTGCATAGGTACTGATTAATGGTGGGCATCTTATTTTTTTATAAGTTTCTCTCTGCGACTGTATGGGAAAGATCTGTTTGTAATGGAGATTATCTCTCTGATTTCAAAAGGTTAATGTCCACTTCCTGAGGCTGAATACTTGAAAATTTGTGACAGGAGCATTTTTGAAATATTCAAGCCATTACATGTGATCAACAAACTGCTGGATATCTTAGGTCATTTTTTTAGCTGTAGTATGTCTTGCAAGTTAAAAAGAGTTACAAGAGTACACTGGTGTATGTTTTTATTTCCAAGTTGTACACTTCCATGAAATGACTCTGCACTGCATCAGCATTTGTTAAATATTGCAGGCTGACTAGTAAATAGTCTGTTACTGTGCTTCATCACCTTTTCAACCCTTAAATTAGATTTGCCTGAAAACAAAATATTCTTTTATATGTGGTTATTGGACACTTGGATGTGATGTTTTCAATTGCCTGCTGTCATAGATATTTTGCAGAATATTGTCTGTATTTGACTTACTAAAAAGCTCCTTCAGCATCTGAAAAGTTTTTTTCTATTTATTTTTGTCATAATGCTGTTTTCTCCTCACTTGTAACTCGTATTGAAGCTGCAGTGGAACCGTTCGCCTTGCTCTATCCTGTTTTTTTTTTAACCCACAACAAAACATGCTCTCAACCCCCCTCCCCCCAAACAAAGTATGCATTAATTATTACTTTACTAGTTTATAGTTTACTTTATTATTGATTTATACCATGGTAAATGACGAAAGGACAAGATTTACTTTTGAGATTATTGTCCTCACTGCCCCTGTTGCTTTATTGCTATAGCTCTTGCTTGATTTATAGACGGGCTGCACAATTTTGCCATATTGCTAACTAGTGTGTGTGTGTAGATGCAAGCCCATTCACCAAAAGCATTATAGAGATAAAATTCTTGTAAGTGGGTGAGGGGCATGATGAAGTGCATTTAAAATATGTTTGAATGTCTTCCATTTGCTTTGATGACCTGTTGCTTTATATTCAGCCCTTCTCTTATCATTCTGGACCCAAGTAAACAGACTCTCCCCGAAATTCACCATCAGAGTACACAGCGTCAACACCTATACAGCCACGTAGTTAGAAAGTAACCAGATGCATCAAATATAAAATAAATCAGGCTTTAGCAGATGTTATGGCAGTCTGGTGCACTTTAAGCAGCTTTCTTTAAAAGCAACACCAAACTTAAAATTTTACATGAAGAATTGGACCTTCATGGACCAAAACTCCAAAACATCTGGTAGTCTGTAGTTTGATTGTCCAGAATTAAAAACTGTTAGACTCAAGCATCAAGACTACGGATTTTTCCACCCCTGCCTTCATGTTCATCAGGGCCTAAAACTTTGCTTTAACATCTTTTTGCTTCTTTTTAACTTCATAAGTGTGCCAATTTTTCAAGTTTGAAGTCCCTTCAAGTCTACAACTGGCACACAGCTCAACACTGTACTCTGAGTAGAATGCTAGTGTTAAAAACTTAACTTGCTTATATCAACACTCCTTAAAATTCACCCAAATTGTTTCTCATCTTTGTTATTGCTTTGATAACTCTACCTTTTTAATCAGACTTACCCACACCAGCATTGTTGAAAACCGCAGGCAACACTAACAAGATGTGGTTGGGCCAATACTTTCGATACAAAGGCATTTCATGCTCCTTTACCACCAAGATGTGCAAGTGCTCTGCACCTTCCATAGCATGGTAGATATTCAGCAGACCATGCTCATGACGACCTGTGGTTGGTGTAAAAATTGGGCTCTTCAAAATATTTGAGTTCTGTAAAAAGAACATCAAGGATTAACAATTTTCAAAATTGTTCCCAATACCAGATGCCAATTTGTTAGTTGAAACTTATTTATTGCAAACCTGGCCTCCACTATCTGTTTTGTGGTATAGAAGTTTGTTCAAGTAAATCAATATGCTTAACAAATGATTAATACTGCAGGACACACAATGAAAAAACAAAAGCAACAATTCTTTGCAACTATTCTGCTAGAGTTGAGAAAAATAAAAGGACTTGGTAGATAAACTTATTGAGAACCAATGAATCCAATAGCTTTGCTTGTCAGATTATGTTTAATTTTGTTTTTACTTACTATTGCACACAGCGAATTCAAATTAATTATTGCCCACACACCAAGTCAGATTTGTCATTATTAAATCAAATGTTATAAACCTAGATGCACTATAATTTTTGCTTGCCATCTTTTCCTGATGCAACAATGCTAAATATTCTGTGTACCAAAATTTAATTTAAAAAACTGTAATGAGTATTTTTAATTAATGAGTCCCAGACTATTACCTTATCTGAAACTAAAGGTAGCCTCAGACTTTCAAGATGTCTCCCTTGTTGGCTAAAAACAAAGTGATGCTCCTTGGAGTTGGGGATGATAAAGTGAAGCTGCACCTCTTCCCCCAGCATAGAGGATGAAAACGTGAATGAGTGAATTGTTGAATCACCAACCTGAGAAAAAAGAACAACCAAATTAAATTCACTACACTGTTATCTAGCAAGTCATGCAAGGCAATTTAAAAGTGATGTATATATATATTGTGACAAATTAGGGTTTGTACCCTCAGACCACACGTCAGACACCAGATAAAAAGTCCAATTATTATTTATTATAATAATAATGTGCACAAAGTACGCTCCTCTCCACAATTCTCAAATAAACAAACAATACTCAAATAACCAATCCTCCACTCCCAGACGCTTAGCCACCCTGCCTCCCAACTCAGCTCGCCGTCTGGGAGCTCCCACAGTCTTTTTATATCTCCTGACCCAGAAGTGTTCCTAATCCCCAGTCCATCTGGCTCTCAATCACTTCCGGGTCAGGTACAAGTTCTTTTCTTCACCCCGGAAGCACGCCATTCCTTTTGTCCACGTGTGCTTCCGGGGCCTAGGGAAAATATCCATTACTCCTCCCTGCAGCGTCCCCTAGTGGCCCCCATGGCATCCAGCAGGGCTGTGCATAAAAACTCCATTGTCCATGATGCCCTGCTGGTCTTCTGGGGACCTCCATGCTGAAAGGAGGGCTCCACCTGGCGGCTTGGGGGTATTGGCCGGGATAAACAGCTGGCCATTCTCCACAATATATATATTATATAAATATATATATATAGGGGTGGGCAAAAGTAAGTTTTCAGCTGTTCGTATGGAAAAGGACATGCAGGTTATGATTATTACAATAACTTTATTAATTCAATAGCTTTATTAACTTTATAAACCCAAAAGAATGTCACAACGGCACAGTGCATTTTGATACAATCTCATTAAGTATTCAAATTACTCAAAACGGTAAACAGGGTGATCGCACCCCAAGAAGATATAGACGCCCCTCGGAAAACCCCAACCCCTGAAACACAGACTACCCTCACATTGCTCCTTACCTTCTCACTTACGCTATAACGTGTAATACAAGCCTCGCGCTTGTCAGTTTGGAAATTGATTGTTTGCTTTTATCTCTCTCTCTCTCTGACATTCTCTGCTCCTAGCGGAACTGTCATCTCTGACTTGTCATGGAGCACGTTTAAGCTTTTGAAAAAGAAACTAATGTTTGTTTGCAGTTTTTGAATAAAATTCCTGTTTTCTACAACCATCTGTGTCTCTGTGCAAATCTGTGACCCAAGCGTGACATATATATATATATATATATATATAGTTACGCATGTGTGTAAAATATGTACATATACAGTCGACCCTTGACATATAACTGCCGAGAGTGTTTGTAAGCGTCAGTCAGAGCCCAGATACATGTATTTGTGGACGTAATTTCAGTCAGTGCAGTGATTTATCTATATATATAATTCACTATGACCATGGCAAGCAAGACGCATAATTGCTAAGGAAGGAAGAGAAGGTAACGAAGGTAAAGAAAGCGATTGTTAAGGGATGTTAGCTAGTGGGCTGGCGTGGCACATGATGATGTCATCAGGCTGAGTCAGCACCGGCTTGCTTTGGAGTGTATTATTACAGCAGTTCACAACACGGCCAGCTTTGAACTGAGTGCTCAACTACTGTCATTATTAACTTGAGAAACCACGATCACAATCAAAATGAAGAAGAAAATTGTGCGGAAATATGAGAGTGGCGTTCGTGACCGATCTCGACAATTTTACAAAGAAAAGATTTGCATAAGGAGGCTCCTTCTAAACAATAACCACCTTCCGTTTCATTCTCCTCCTCCTCCCTTCCTGCAGCCCAAAGATGTCAAATTAAATGGTGAGTGCAGTATGAAATTGTTGTTTCTAGAATAGAATAGAATGCCTTTTATTGTCACTATAAACATGTACACTGAGATTAAAAGCAGCTCCTTCAGTGCAGACATATGTGTAGAACACAACGAGTAAATACACAAATAAACAAATGGTGCAAAAAGAATCAAAGAAGTTGCAAAAAAAATGTTCTGTATAGGGCTCGTATGGTTGTTTTTCTTAGCCTTAGCATAACGCCGGATCTGCAGCCCCGCTTCTGCTTTCTTTCCCTCCTCCGTCTGCGTCGTCTCCTAGACCCGACAACAATCCACGGAGAGCCCGCTGGTCTCGCTATGTTGTCTGGGATGTTGTGATGAACATCAAGTGTGATGAAAAACACTCGAAACAGATGTCTGGCTCTGGACACCGATGTCTATAAGGTTCTGACGGGTGTAGCCGATGTTCACTGAACCGATCGTGCACAAACAAGCAAAAAAAAAAAAAGTACAAAGACAACAAAAAAGTGCACTGAAAAGGAGAGCCCTGAGCCACTGCGACTATGTGCGCCGCCATGCTCCTAGCTTAATCTAGCCTACTTCTGGTAGACTAGGCACTTTTTATAACTTTTTGGTTAGTACATTGGAAAAATTATTGGTGTTTTGGTAAATTATGCAAATTATACAACCCTTTTCTATTATGAAAAGGTTAAGTAAGTGTTGCAGTGGGAGGTTCGGAACGCATTATGGGTATTTTCATTATTTCTTATGGGAAAAATTGTCTTGACTTACAACCAACTTGAGTTACAACCAGCCCTCGCGAACGAATTAAGTTCGTAAGTCAAGGGTCCACTGTATATATATAGTGGTCCACAGCCACAGACATTACCCGGGACACCATACAGCAGCCCTCCTGGGTGGCTGTGACACAAAGAATTCCCGTAGGGCATGCCGGGAGTTTTGCACAGCCTTGTTGGGTTCCATGGGGGCCACCAGGGGGAACTGCAGAACCCTACCTTGGGCTTCACCACACCTGGAGTGATTCCAGATCTGGCTAACAAGCCACTTGGAACAGCCCCAGGAACAACATAAAAGGAGCCGCCTCACTTTACTTGGGGAGCCAGAGTCAGAAGGAGGTAGACAAAGCTTGAAAAAGAGGAAGCTTAAAGGCAGAAGGACTGAGAGTGATACCAGGGAGAAGGAAGGGACTGCGTCTCGTATACTTCAGTGCTGTACTGTGCTGTGGTCTGCACTTGTATCTCTGCCTGTCTGTGTTGGGTTAGGGTGGCTGTATGTACCCTGGGCTATCACAATATACAGTATATAACATATACTGTATATATAAATATATTCATGGGATGGCATGGTGGCGCAGTGGTAGCGCTGCTGCTTCGCAGTAAGGAGACCTGGGTTTGCTTTCCGGGTCCCCCCGCGTGGAGTTTGCATGCTGTCCCCGTGTCTGCATGGGTTTCCTGCGGGTGCTCTGGTTTCCAAAGACATGCAAGTTAGGTGGATTGGTGATCCTAAATTATCGTGTGTGTGTGTGTGTGTGTTCCCTGTGGTAGGCTGGCGCCCTGCCTGGGGTTTGTTTCCTGCCTTGCACCCTGTGTTGGCTAAGATTGGCTCCAGCAGACCCCTGTGACTCTGTAGTTAGGATATAGCGCGTTGGATAATGAATGGATGGATATATACACACACACACACACTTTTGTCTTTAAAAACAGGGCACCAGTTTAAGCAGTTGCATTTTAATCATATCGATGCTCATGATGGAATATAGCTATAAAAGGTGTGAAAACAACAGCCGACTTGTTTCCTTGAAATCTAATAAAATATGGGAAAAATACAAGTAATACGCACTTGAGAGATTTTTATTACTAAATTGCTAAAAATTCAAGAGAATAAGAAAAATCTGTTCAGTTTTTACTAAAATGTAAAATACAAGCTATACAATTCATACTCAAGTGCACTTGATTAGTTAATGTTCAGAAAGTGCTATGAGCCCTCTCTAAAGGAAAAATCTTTTGACAGTTCAGAATAAGGCACATAGAGGTTTCTTGTAATGTAACACATTGGAATATACCAAACATTCAGTAACAGAACCCCCTGCCTGTTATGAAAAATTATACCAGTTAATATCTACCTTTAAATATAATAAAAATCAGTACGGAATGGTCTATTTAGTACTTCCATGTAAATTTCACATTTGTGATACCGCAGGAAATCACTCATAACATAATACAATTGATTGTACTATATGATAATACACAATGAAGTACATTAACATATTTATAATGTACAGAAATACTGTAAATGTTGAATAAAATGAACAGGAAACTGTTCAACTGTATTGAAAGTGAACAATATTTAATTTGAAACTAAATAAATGCATGGGTTCAAATGAAGTAAACAAGCTGCACAGATACCTAGAATAGTACTGTGGTGGCTTAATGCCTCTCAGTATGTCAACCTCACAGATGTGGATGTGTGCATGTGTTTTTAATTTTTCTTTCTCTTTATCATCCAGCAAGTACTCTGATATGGCAAACAATCAGTCAGTTACCTTCATTTATAAATTTGAGTGTGTGAGTGCATGTTCATACATCCACACATGCGAGCGCTTGTGTGCACCTCCATCTCTGCATTCATGTATATTTAGATAAATTATTAATCTCAAAAACTACTCATGTAAAACCTTTGCAATTCAATAGACCCTGTCCCATGACTATGCTGGGCAGACTTCAAAAACCCTGGTTAAACTGAACAATTTCTACAGCAATTGACATAAATCAAAGCGTGTTTGAGGGATGTATAAATAAGTACTGTAACCGACCAAACTGTACCAACAATAATAGGAATGGACCAAGTAATGAGGCAAACATGATACAATTTATTTCAAAATGTTGAGTCAATTTTTTCAGAAGTTATATTTCTACACAAGTTTTCACAGGTAAACACACAAACATAAAGACACACATAATGACACCATGCTAAAATCAACTTTTCTCAGCGGTTTGAACAACCTAGAATCAGAATCTTAGCTCAATAGTGAATTTATAACCCCCCACCTAAACATAATTTAGAAATACAAGTAAAGAACCGGCAATTAAGAGCATCACAAAAAGCAGAATACCACTACTACCTTTTCTTATTTTTCATCAGAACATTAAACAGCGTGTCCTGACAGAGCTGTTTTTCATTGTAGTTTTACAATACACACATTAAAAATTGCCAGTATGAGTAACTCAGCAGAAGCAAGTGCATTCTTGAAGTAGATTTTTAGGTATTTTTGTTTTTAAAAGTGTGAATTTTGGACAAAACAGATATTTGGGTTATTACATAGCCTAATTCATAAAACTTGAATTTTTCAGCTCATGCAGCTAATTTAGAATTTGCCATTGAGCTCTACTAGTATTCAGCTCTGAGGTACAGTACCCTTTTGCACGTAATAGATCATAATAAATCGAATGTAGTGTTTGTTTACAATAAACAAGACAGAATAATTGCATTTCTGTTTACACACACAATTATTGACCAGGTTTAATGATCTTCTTGTACTGAAGTGAAGATAAAAGCAATTCCTATTTCATAAAAAATCTGGTCACTTCAGTAGAGAATTATTATCCTTGACAGAAGACTTTTTATTCCACTGCAAAGGACAATGCTTCTAGATAACACACACAAGCAAAAAAATTTTCTTGAGCTAAATGTAGACACTCAGGTCACATATTATTAAGGAAAGCAATTTGTTACTGACCTGTGCACCTAGACTGACTTCTGTATAATTCTGACATTGTTCACAGTGGTGAAAGCTACTGTAAGCAGCATATTTTGTCAACATTATGGATACAGTTTCCCTCTTCACAGGAGCATCTTGTTTTTTTTTCTCCTTGTTAACTGCAGAATAATAAGAAATACAGTACATCATATGCATTGTATACAGTACATAGAAAAAATATTTCCATTTACTCTTATATTTTTCAGATGAAGATCATGTCATGCAGATAGTTATAAAGCCAGTGTTTTAAAAGTGCATACCAATTTAAATTTCCAAAACTAAGCAGAGCTATGACAAGCTATCTGAAATCAGTTCAGAGGTGTGTACGGTATGCATGTGAACGTAGAATAGCCACAGAGTGCTGTCAAACACCGGTGTATCCTTGCTAGGGCCTATGTCTTTAAATGATCTTGTAAACTGGTTTGTCAGGACTTTATGAGACTCATATTTGAGATATTTGGAATCTAAAAATAAAATTGTACATGGTCAATACTACACTCAGCCAAAGTCTTTACAGAGCTTTAATTTACATGCTTTTATGTACAGTATTAAAATACACATTTAAATATATTTGACAATATCTAGTAAAGTGCTTTCATCAAGCAGTCATTTCAGCTGGCACCTACTGTAGTAGTACAAAACAAATTCTACATGCTGTGACTGTCTTTTAAATATATTCATGCAAAATGTACATACTTTGAAAATTTCCTCAAAATGGCACAGATTACTTTCCTCACAATACTTGTCAGAAAATGTTTGTGGTAAAGAATACAAAATGATTATTTAAACATAAATTATTAAAACCTGGATAAATGAATGTGATTTAATGGCACAGCTTTTTTTGTACTATAATTATATATTTCTTAGTCCTGGCTTTAAATTTCCACTGTCATTACTAATATTCAATGTTACAAAGCTTCTTATTACTCACTTAAAATACATTTAAAATAATTAATTATGAGTGTAAAAAAGGTATGCAACACGTAAGGAAGGTTTCACACATAAGTTTTCACTTAAAGATAGCTCAACACATATTCAAACAATAGAGTTCACCCTCCAATTTTAAGTTGACTCTGCCATATGAAAAACACATTAGTCCTAGGCAAGAAATAGATTAACTTCAGGAAAATGGTTATGCACTGTCATAAGGATAACTGATGCCTTATTTTTGGTACAGTGGTATAAAGTCACACATTTTAATGCCCAGTATTATGTTAGAAACCAGGTTGGAGTGGCAGTATACACAAAAATCTAATGAGAAAAAATACCAATAGTAAAATAGAATTGGCTATAAAATGAATGTACTGACCTTCAGAAGTACTGGACAGCTTTTCTGTGTATATAGAACTGGTATCACGAAACTGAGCATCGTGAGGGTGCATGTCAAAGGGCATCTTCGTGATTATTTCAATATCTGGCCATTGATTGTCTGATGGATGAATCACCTCAGGGTCATCTCTAAATTCTGCAAACATTTTAAATTAATTCATTTTTGTTTAATACAGCGAGTTTTCAACTTTTTAAAGTACTTATATTACAATTGAAAAAAACAATGCCCAGATGTAAGCACAAGTAAGTATAGTATATAGCGGAAATGTTATATAGCCAGTATAAGAGCCTAAATTAATAACAATGGACAACAAACATTTGTTTCCAATACACTTTTGGGTGTATCTTATGGATTCTGATGTGCTGATAACAAAAATCACCTTCAAAATTTTCTATAATGTACCTTTTTATTTCAATCACCTATTTCTGTGATTTCATCTCATATTATAAATACACATATACAGCAGGACAACTGGACCACAAGTACAACTAGATCTACAACTGTGGTGATCTAAAAGTAGTGGTACTGCTACTAGGAATGTAGCTCAGATATACAAAGTTCTGTTATTTCATTTGCAAATTGGACAGCTACACTAAACTGTCCCATTACAGGCTGCTCCATAAGCATTTGTTTTCAGTTGGTACGTAAACCACTTGTTGACTCAACAGGATATTTTCACCTCCTGTGTATACAACTTGGCCAGATGAAAAATTTCATGAAAACGATGAATGAGGAAGGTGAAGGACAGATGTCTCTATCAATAACTGATATCAAGAAGGAAGCCATTTTTGTTGGTCCACAAGTCAAAAACATCATAAATGACAAGTGGTTTGATGGCCTGCCAGTGGGGATGGAGGAAATCACAAGGAAGGTATTCAAGGATTTTGTTGAGAATTTCCTTGGCAACTACAGAGCAGCCACTACATCCAGCTGATTGGTAACATGCTTCAAGCATACAAAACTATGAAGTGGAACACACCATCTAAGATTTTCTGCATTCATACTTGGACTTTTTCCCTATTAATCTTGTTGTATTTAATGACGAACATGGCGAAAGGTTTCAATAGGACATTACAATGAGGGTAAAGCGGTATAAAGGCAAGTGGAATCCATTAATGCTGGTTGGCTATAATTGGATACTCAGATATGAAGCATCAAATGCCAAGTTCAGACGAAAATCTTCAGCAAAACATTTCTATTTCATCCATCCATCTATTATTCAACCCGCTATATCCTAGCTACAGGGTCTTGGGGGTCTGCTGGAGCCAATCCCAGCCAACACAGGGCACAAAGCAGGAAACAAACCCCGGGCAGGGCGTCAGCCCACCGTAAATTTCTATTTCAGTTGAACTCATGTCACTAACAATGTGTCAGCATCATTATGCGATTAAACATGCTGAATTCAATAAAAGCTAATTTAATGTTTCTCCAAATTCTAGAGCTACAGTCAATTTAAAATTCTATTCATATTCAGCTTGCAAATGTCTATCAGCAGAACATTTTCAGAAATCAAACCATGTGAGAAAAATTGTTGCCCAGTGTAATACATCACATACATGTCTCATACTTGGCAATACTAATATTATTGCTATTACTACTATTACTACTACTACTACTGATACTTTTGCAGGTAAACAACTGATTTTGGTCAGAAGCACTCTTTTTGAAAACTCTATTGTAGCTTTAATGAAAAGATGTCACTTTAGGATTTCCAGAACAAAGTCAATTAATTGAGTAAAGTCAATAAACTGAGTGTGGTTGATTTGTGTTTCATATAGAATATACTACAATATGTTTTTATTTCCCACTTCATCCTCACTCAAAATATAGTGAGTCTCAAGCATACCCCACTTAACAATAGTTATACATTCTAAACAGAGATTCAAGTACATTGTGTTCAATTGTTTCTCAAACACTCTGGTTGTGGAATATGCAGCTTGGCTTTCATTCAAAATTCCTTAATTATATCTTTCAATAAAATGGTAATAATTGAAAATTTCTTCTCAGATTTAGAGCCATTGCTTCTTGCAGCATAAGAGATACAAATTGATGTGGTCTGGGCATCTGGTGAATATTCCCCCAGGCTCCCACACAAAGTAACAATACTATTACTACTGCCACTACTGTGTATAACCAAATAGGACTGGAAACTGACAGCACTTTCACGATACAATATTCATTGTGATTAAATATGATACAATTTATTATCTTAAGACACTGTATAGCATGTCTGATTTAACACATGAATGATACATTTTACTGCATTTTAAATGCAAGTTCTTCCATCTAGGGTTATAGATTTTTTTGAGTTTGTTTTTGGAAGGAACAACTTCTGACCTGTATGTTCTGGTGTCAGAGAAACTCTATTGTGCCAAGATAATGTCACCAGCTGTGAAAAGCACCCTTTCTGCCACCACACTTATCCCTGGGATACATAGGACTTGTTGCTTTGCACCTAATAATCAAATTTATTAAGTATTCAGGAAGTTAGTGGCTCTTTACCATCAAGAGGCAAACTGTACTCATTAAGTATTATGTTACAGAATTGAACATATGGCAGTCAATGCCATTGTTTTTAAAAATTGCTTTGCAAAAGAAAAAATTACACTGATGATTTTTCCATACATTACAAAAATAATTCCATTCATTTTCATTTGTTTGTTTTTTAGCTGTTCTTATTTTCTGATAGCTGCCAGTAGTAGCAGACAATATATACTGTACAGTACATGTATAAGGCAAATTGCATGTTTGTTTTTGTAGATGGCTCATTAAAAATCAGCAGTCTAAGTGGTATTGGTGAAAAAAGTACAGTCTTTTTGCATACTTTTTTCTTAGTTAAAGTTTTCTTAGAAAACATCTTTCACTGTCAAGGTGAACGTAGTATCTTGCACCTTGTTTACACTGCATGGGCCTCTAATTTTTTTAAGATGGATGGATTTTTTATAAATGCACATACCTTGTGTGTGCACTACAGTAATTAAAGCAGTCAACACTAAATATATTACTGCAAAACACATTCATTTTCAGGGTTTCATCTGCATATTAGTTTGCTAGAAAAATCATCTTTTATTCATTTGTTTCTCATGATATTGAATTTGGCAAACGAACAGCGGAATAGTTCTCTTCTGGTTGTGCTGTGACCAGAAATGAGCAGAATTGAAATTCGACCTATGTAAGAGCAGAATAAGACCCTTTAAAAAACAGCCACGAGCAGGTTAAAAATATGACTTAAAATGTGGGCCAAATGCCAAGGCAATAGAAAGCAACTTTTTGCCATCCACATATCTATTTTTCAAATCCTCACAAGAAAGAAACTTGGTTTCTTTGGTGATGGTTTAATCACTTGAGTTAACTTGAATACTCTGAATGAGCCGAGAAAATAAAGGTGCTACAAATGACAAGGTACTAGTGTTTTCCGAAAATTACACCTGTCATACTCCTTAGTAGTTTCATTTCTTTTAAAATGTCTTTGGCATTGTTATTTTCAAAGTACTCCTCATTCATGTCAAAAGAGTTATTCCATCTTGTCCGAACATTGGTCATTAGCTCGTGTTTGGATTATTGTTAGTTTTTCATTTACAGTGCTGCTATTGCTGTAGTATGAAGTACAGGGCTATTCAAAATGAAAGAGCAGATTTCAAAAATGTATTTCAAACAAACTGTATAAGACAGAAACACATTCTGCACATAACAGTTTCTTTGACATAAATTTTTCAAATTTGCTCTTTCATTTTGAATAGCCCTGTATTTATTCTGAAAAATGTGAAAGACGGCTAACACTTTTGAAGTAAACCAAGGTGCTACATAGGTTTGCCACCTGCTGGAAATTGTGAATATCACACTCATATTTGAACATAGTATTGTTTTCTCATATGTGCATGCTCTACATAAAAAGTAATTTCATAAATAGCAATACAGCAATGACTGCATCAATTCACACATTGCCACGGGTTTATTTACAATACATTGCCATATCAATATTTTCAACACAGTCCTCCAACCCACTGGATAAAGGCAAAGGGGAATAGCACCGGACTTATTACGATGACTCATTGTGAAGACAATCTGTCGAATATGGCCTTATGGGGCATATGGATGGTACTGTTGAAGACAGGGAAATTTGGTGAGCCCTGCTCAGCCTTGAGGAAAATATAAGTATCACAAATGTTATCGCCTATGCAGAAAAAGGTAAGAAAAGTTTTGAGAGAAGATGATGAAAAGTTAATGAGAATCAAGCCTAGATTTTTTAACCAAAAGCTCAGCCTAACTTTCACCAAAACCAAGAAAACCAGATAATGAATTACTCAAACACACATCAACAAGGAGAGGTTTATTATCCAATCTGATACTAGGAAGTGCATGTACCACAGTAACACTACAACGGTACTGCACAACATGGTGGTATCTACGAGAAACAAAACAGTGTAGCAGGAAGATGTAAAATATTCTTAGAACACTTAAAACACTAGAATTCCAAAGAAATAATACCAGAAATCAATTACAAGAATAACAAAACACTAAACAGAAAAGAAATATCAAAAGATGTTAAAATAAAGCAAGAATGCAATTATATTTTGAAAGCAGATCGTGGCAAAAGGTAACAGAACAGGAATGAGATGCCTCTGTCAACTAACTTTCACAGAAAATCCCAGGTAATTTTTACTTTATTTATTGCTGCTAACTGCTGACTAAATATGAAAAAAAAATTTTGAAAAAAGGGATGCAGAATTATTATTACATTCAGAAACTGGGAATATTAGGAATGTCTTGGTGAGCTGATTCAACAGAAAACCACAACATTGTAAAAATAATGAAAAGGTTATGGAAAACATGTCAATCCCATAAAAGAGGTACTTCTAGCACAGCAAAAAAACATGTTACAGCCAACAGCATTATTTAATACTCAGCAGTTTTTAGTGTCTTCATCTACATGGTTTGGATGTGTCATACTTGGGAATAAACAGTTCTGTTAAGCAGGATCACATTTGCTTTGTTTAAAGATTAGAGGCAGAAACCTCAAAGTTGTAGATTGTAGACCAATCTCTGTCTCACTGGCTAGCTAGTGTTGTAAATTTAATAATATGCATTAAATTAGTAATATATGCAAATATTTTAGGTTTGGAGGTCAACCTAGAGCATACCAGTTAAAGTAAAAAATAACTGATGTAGATCAGGGCTAAAAATGATTACTTTGGAGGAAGCACAGGGAAGGTGTTTGACACAGTACGAAATTAATGTGATATCCATAATTACAGTTATTTCATAAATTGCATGGATTAGTTAACTCACCCATATTGATTTCCACCTCATCGTATATGTCCACCTCCAATAGTCGAATCAACATACGAAAAAGAATTCGTAAAAACTGCAAATAGGCCCCTGTTTTTCCCACCTGAAAGACAAGCCAGCCACAGTGACTCTTTAAGAAAGATCTCTTGTCCATTCTTTTGTTAAACCATACAAATCTTTTCTCTTTGGCTAGTATACAGTGTGTAAACTCACCTGTGGTGGTCCTGTTAATAGCAGTCGACGTGGATGGAAGACTGCTGACTCATTTACATCTTGATTGCTGAAATCAGCATGATGCTGCCGAGCGGCAGTCCACTGGCGGTAATAGAGTGATTGCTGTTCAGTGCTTTGGTCTTTGTAGAGGAGTGGTCTCAGAGAGCTGATCCAACAGACATCTGCATGTGGTAGCAGGGCGGTTGAGTGAAGTTGACCATTCTTCTTGCTGCTTAACAAGTTGTATGCAGACCGAGAAAGAATAACAATACGAGGATGAATAGTAGGACATTTCCGCTTTTCTTTTGAGGACTGACTAGGTTGCCAAGAGCTGTGTGAGGCAGAAGATGAGGTGGATGCAGCAGATGAGGAAAGTTGTGGGACTGCATTAATACTGCTGTTGGCCTGATTCCTCTGGGAGTCACACTCCTGTTTCACGCTCTCTGGGGAGTGGCTTATCTCAGTCAGATTACTGGCAGGGTTTTGCAAACTCTGAGAAGAGGAGGGTTTCTGGGATGTATCTGCCGAAGAACTAACCCCATTCTCTGCTACAGAACCTAGCATGAAAAAAGTGGACAAGTTTATTTTTGTACAGTAATCAAAATGCATTTTAGGTGGACATTTATACATGATTTTAGATGTTGACACTGTGGAAGAAAAAACATAGATTTATTTGTGACAGAAGAAGGACAGTTATATAAAACGAAGACAGAGCAGGTTCTTAAGGTGGTGACACAACAAAAGATTAGAATAAGAAGAACGAAATACTGTAATCAGGTAAAAGAACACAAAAGCAGATACACGCAGAACTAGAACAAAGTGCCAGTTTCATATTCAGCCTCATAGGAGACACATGACACTCCAAATGGACTTTTCAGAAGCAAGAGGAGTATAAACTATGATAAGTTACAAAATTTGACGACAATTTAAGGTGTGCTATGTCAGTGGTGGAAATAATTCAGAGGTTTTGTATGACATAGAGTAGCAACATTCCTACAGTAGGAAGCAAAATTATATGAGTTAAAAGCATGGAAACATAAGAACTTCATTGCTCCCCAAACAATTACCTTATAGATACAAGCTGAAAGGGAACAAGATGTAAGTTTGACCTGTCTTTCAAGAACAACAATTTGTAACATTTTTAGTTGTCCTGTAACTAAAATGTACAGGATAGGGATCAGAGGGCATCTGGAAAAGTGGGAGGTAAAAGGGTGCTATCAAAGTGGCGGGTCCTGCTCATCTTGAAAGGTGTCAAGACAGCAGCACAAATGTAGCTCTGCCAGGCTGTTCATTCTATGCGTACACATAAAGCAGTACTTACAACACAATTAAAAACCTTCTTCACAGGAGATTAAGTTCCTATTTGACATAACTGTGCTGTTTTATTTTATTTGTTTTCTTTAACTGAGGTCCAAAATAATTAAAAGGAGAGTACACAACCACCTCCTGAGTTCTAAATAATTATTTTCAAAAAGCAGACAAATATGTAAAGTATTCATTGGAGATAACTGTAACATAAACTGAAAAAAAATCTGTTTATGTAGCTTTATAAATGAACCAAGACAAGCTAATACTGAGTCTTGCATTTCAGTCACGACCTCATGAAGGTCAGGGATCAGCTAGCATACATCCAGTTTCTCCATCTTCCTGGTTGCCTAGATACAAGATAATTCACAGCTGATGAGATGCTTAGATGCTGCTACTGTTGTGAATTGTCCTTTGTGTGCAAAATTATACTTTAAAAAGAATCAGATTGGTCTATTTATGTTTGCATGAAATAATGTCCAGTCCATGGTAGGCAAAAAAATCTGTCTTTGCACCCAGTGGAGGTGAGAGGTGACACTGTCTACTAAATGTGGATTTGTTTGGCTTTAGAAAGCAACCGGCTATTAGCAAGGACTAGACCTAAGATGATTCTTGCTTAATGAAAGTTGCTTTCCACATACAGAGGGAAGAAAGTAATATGGTGATACTGTGGCAGCACTGTGAATCCATCAGTCTTTTTCAATTCTAAACTCCTGACATTAAATATATAAATGTTTTTGTTAAAATAAACTATAAGAAACTGTACTAACATCAAGAAAACAACACGTTTTCCACTTTTTTAGTGTATGGCTGGGCAAAATGCTATGCAGCCATCTTACTACAAATCTATGACTGATACCATTTCTGCAAGTTTGAGAGTAGGGATTTGTCCTGTTGTTAACATATTGAAATGTTGACTTAAAAAATGTAAGAGATGATTCAGACTGTAATATATAAACTTATAATGTTACGTCACATTTCTGTTATAAAGTAAAGAAAGAGAAAATAACTCCAGTATTCCCTCTAACAAAGTTCCTTTATATTGCCTCTTTTGAAAAACAAAAAGTACACAGGATACTATGTACATATCAAATAATTATCACTGCCTGTTAACTTCATTTGTATTATTTTAGATTACCTGAAATTTCAGAAATTGAATCGGCATAATATTTTGCTTTTTTGCCGGGCTAGGTTGCCAAATGGACTTTAGTTTAGCAAGCCTTCAGCTTTATGCTCTGCAGTCTCAACCATTGTGACAAATTATTGGAATTGTAAAAAAGCAGAAAGACCTTGGACTTAGATGTTTTAGTTACACTAATGTTTGCATATGTCAAGCATACAAATGAAGGAATTTTGAGTACTAATTCTCTTTTATTTAAATTCAATAGTAACATACCAAAGTAAAGAATGATGACATAGTGATAAGATGCACTTTTTGCTTTGGGTCTGCCTTCTGGACCCTTTAACTTACTATTTTTAACTTATGCTGTGTTTGGAAATCTTTTGTTTGTGATTAAATCAAGACCTGCCATTAAAAACCTACAGATTTAGGAAGTACAAACATTTCATATGGTGGCTGTGCTGGGGAAGGACTGACTTGATTGTTATTACTCGACTATACCCTGTATTGTGCATACTGCATATATAATTCAGAGTAGCAGCAAAATGACACACACCTTATGTAACAGTAGTTTCTGGATTGAGCTAAGTATTGTTTCAACCTCCTGCTGCTCCACAATTAAATAATCATGTTTGAAAAAAAATGATGCTAATTTTTTTTACTGATAACTTATTCATTTTGACTTTAAAATTCTGCTTATGGTTAATAATGCCTTAAATAATCTCGCCCCATCGTATATATCGGAATGTCTGACACCTTATATTCCAAATCGTAACCTCAGATCCACAAATGAGTGTCTCCTTAGAATTCCAAGAACAAAACTTAAAAGAAGTGGTGAGGCGGCTTTCTGCTGCTATGCATCTAAAATCTGGAATAGCCTGCCAATAGGAATTCGCCAGGCTGATACAGTAGAGCAATTTAAAACACTGTTGAAAACACATTACTTTAACATGGCCTTTCTATAACTTCAATTTAACTTAATTTAACTTAATCCTGATACTCTATATGTTCAATTCATCATAATAACTATTCATGGTGGCTCTAAAATCCGTACTGACCCCTACTCTTTTTTCTGTTTGTTTTTCCGGTTTCTTTTTGGTGGTGGCCTGCGCCACCTCCACCTACTCAAAGCTTCATGATGCTTCAACAATGATGGATGGATTAAAAGGCAGAACTCTACGTGATCATCATCATCAAGCCCTTCCGTGAGAACCCTAAATCCAAAGAGGACTGTTTCATTTATGTTAGGTAGAATGCCCAGAGAGGACTGGATGGTCTCATGGTCTGGAATCCCTACAGATTTTATTTTTTCTCCAGCCGTCTGGAGTTTTTGTTTTTTCTGTCCCCTGGCCATTGAACCTTACTCTTATTTGATGTTAATTAATGTTGATTTATTTTGTTTTCTTATTGTGTCTTGTATTTTTCTATTCTTTATTATGTAAAGCACTTTGAGCTACTGTTTGTATGAAAATGTGCTATATAAATAAATGTTGTTGTATTTTTCCAATAATTTTAATGGTGCAAAATGACCCATTATATCTGTTTCAGTTAAAGTTGCCAATAAATATCATTAAGTTCTGTCTTAATTGCAAAAATCAGACTTTAAATGTTCTTCTTGAAAGGTATAATTGACATTTCATAATATTCCTATTTAATGACAGTTGTGCAGGCAGTAAGGGTCACTGACTACTGTACTACTACTGACTACTGTATTTTTGTCTGGTGATTATGAATAAAGGACAGCACTAACCTGAAGTGCCAGTCACAGCACTTCCATTGCTCTGTGGTCTCTCAAGGTCAATATTAAGGTCATCACAATCATGGTCCCTTTCATCTCGCTGCTTCTCTGGCAGGTTTACAGCTCCTAAAGGATCCTGGATTGCTACCTGTGAAACATATGTACATGCTAGGCCAATTTCCTGCTCCAGAGCTGTACGTGTTACGTAGCTTGAGTCAATCAGCCTAAGATCACAGTACTTCAGGGATCTGTGCAAAAACAATGGCATCAACATTAAATCACACATAGTTTAAAAAATAAAAAAGAATGAAGCCATCATTAGTTTAAATAACTATACATGATCAAAATGCAAAGTACTACAAATTGATGCTTGCATATTATGAAATGAAAAGCTGTGGCAGAAAGTGGCTCATTCTGGCAGACTTCTGATTAAACTACTGCTCAACATTTAATGTAGCACAGCTGTTCAGGAAGAAAGGTTTTTGGCTATATCAGTTTTATTCCATATTTCCCAAGCCTACTATATATAAATCTTTTCTCTTTCATCCAGTTTCTGAATAGGTTCTTTCCATTACACCATCACAGGAAGTCTCAGCGTATCTTGGCACCATTAGGCACAACTCAGGAAACATCTCCTGAATTTACCAACACTTTGTAAGTCAAGCCAGTTTATAGTTAATGACCACCATTAGGGCAAGAGGAACTGAAGATGGACACATAGATGGCTATCCAATATAACTGATTTTTTAGAAATATAGATTAAATGTCAATTGCAAATATAGGGACACTGCTTTTGCTCAGAAAAAGGAGCTTACAAAAGTGAACACTTTAAAACCACATTTCATATTGAGTGTATATTTCTAACACTCACTTGGAAGACAGACATTCATGAAAAAGGGGAACAGAACCAAATAAGGGAGGACACCAGCAGTAAAACAAAAATAAAGTCAGGAGTAGACAGGTAAAAATACAAAAGACAACACCACAAACCTGATAATTATTTGCATCAAGGATATGGTAAAGGTATGATTAGTATCTGCTTAAATAACAAAGCTCATAAGTGCAAAATGACTCAGATAGTAACCAGGGGCCTCATGTATAAACGGTGCGTACGCACAGAAATATTGCATAAGAACTTTTCCACGTTCAAATCGCGATGTATAAAACCTACACTTGGTGTAAAGCCACGCACTTTTCCACGGTACCTCATACCTTGTCGTACGCAAGTTCTCCGCTCAGTTTTGCAGACTGGCGGCACCCAGCGTCAAAGCAGTGCTACTGTTCCTGTGTGGTTACTCTTTATTTTCCTGACACGGCTTTATAAATACACTGAAACTAACTGCATATTGTTTATTAGTGTAATGCATCTGATTGTAATTAACTTGTAACAATATAATGGTCCAGGGAATAGCCATAGTATTCCAAATACCATAACTGCTTTAGCGTTGTTACTCTAACTGCACCTTCTTCTTTCAGCTTGCCCTGTTAGGAGTTGCCACAGCGGATCATCTTTTTTCATAGTACTCTCACTGCAGCACTCAGAGTATTTATATCACTGTATCTTCAAACTGTATGTTTTGAAGAATCAGCGCTTTAAGCTTACAGATGGCTTAACGTGTATTACAGAGCGGAGTGTGTGGGGATCGGTTACTTGGAGAAAGAAAAGCAAGGACTGCATGGGCAGCCATGCCAATACTGTATATACTGAATATAAAACAGAAAGAGAAAATAACGACACAGCTAAAAATGCAGCGGCAAATTTTGACAAAAGTTAAACGCTTGTGTCATGAGCATGAGGCGGCTATGCAGTGTCCGCAACGGATGTGGCCATCCACTGTGCATAAGATACCATATTGACATTGGACTTTCTCTGTTGGACAGAGCCGCCCATGAGTACTGCTGCAATAAGTAATTTCATCAAAGGTCGCACACAATCAATAACATGCTTTAACTATCATCATGAAAATAATATCACGTATACATCTCAGTATTTTAGTTATTCAGAGAGCTATAATATCATGAATGTAATGGATTCTGTGTCCTGTCAGAGGAAGAGAGCCGGTTTAAGAAGCAGGTAGTGATTCACACACATAGAGCACATAGAAGATCAAATACAAAACAAAGCATTTAACGTGCTACTTTAATTGCGATGTGATTTGAGAAACTAGTTAAACAATTTTAAGATGAAGTTTATTATGTTCTATTTTAATGACAAAATAAACTACGTGATTAAAGTGGAAATTTCGAGATTGAAGTTGACATTTCGTGCTTTTTTCCCACTGTTTGTCTTTTTTTCTCTGTACCCTAATAAGCTTTCATATGACACTCAGACAGTGGGCTACAACTCGCCTTTTCACGGCGACTTTGATATGTGACTTCTTTTTTATTTCCAGCACTGTGCGATTTTGTGAGCGTGAGCTTTCAAGTTTCTCCAACACGCTATGTCACTCGATCAACTTCCTTTTGTTGATTATACCACGGTTTAATTAAACAAATAGTATGTTTTTCCTTTGCCTCCACTTGATATTCGCTGAAATTCTTATATTTTCCCCGTGCTTTTCCCATTGTCTTTTCACAGAAGGCTGCGCTTAAGGGCGATTTATATTGATTTGCATATTCAAAGAGGCGTAATTGTGGGAGGAGTAGGGGCGTTACATAAAACGCGTGCACGAGCATTACTTTTGACGCTGATCGGGATTTATGTAGCGGAAGAACGTAGAAGTTGGAGTACACACAGATTCCTGCATCTGGATTTTTCTGTGCGTAAGCACATTTCGGCTTTTGTGCTTACGCCATGTTATAGTGCAAATTCTACGCACGGCGTTATACATGAGGCCCCAGGTAATTTTTGTAGTCATATGTGGGTATGGCCAAGTATAACAGTATTAAGCAGAGAAAAATTAATTGAACAACTGTTAAAAATGCCAAGAAAATAAAGAGCTACGAGCTAATACATTACTCAGAAATAATACTTTGCCTATAAAGGTACCCACCCCATTGGAAATGTTCACATTTTATTATTATATAATATTGAATCACAGTGGGTTTAATTTGACATTTTTGACACTGATAAATGTAAAAAGATTCTTTAAAAGATAAGTTTGATATCTTCAAAATGTCAAAGTTATTTCTTCACAATCATGGCAAATATTAGTTTGCCACACAAAATTTCTTTCTGAAGTGAAGCATATTCTAAAAAAAAATCTATTCCGCTCTTATGTTTTATAGTGGAACTTATAGATACCAGGGTTCCGTTGTGGAAAAATGACTTAAACCTTAGCGAATATATCCACTTTGAATCAGCAATGGTTTCAATGTAAGAAAACATTGCTTAAGCATTTCTGAGGCTTGTGACAACAAAAGTAAAGTGGCAAAAATACATTTTATCACAGATTCACACAAACCAGGTTTCCATCCAAGGAGTTTTTGCGGAAAAATATTTAGCGCTTCAAATTTTAGCTGATGGAAATGCTAATTATCGATAAAATGTTGTACATGTCGACATAATATTTTTCCGTTTAACTTTACCGCATAAATTCCATATCGATACTTCAGATGTCGCAAAAGCTACACTGGAAACACTTTTTGTCGGAAAAAAAGGGCTTTAACGCAAATAAATGTGTCACATGATACATTTTCATCACGTGCAATCAAAACGAGAATAGCGGAGTGGTCACATGGTCTGATGAAGAGACTCGTTATTTCTTGTGATGAGCCAATGCAGTAGCGGATAGGCTGGATCTCCTGCTACCAAAAGGGGTACCTGAACTCCCTCCACATCAACTGTAGCCTGGGGGTGTCTCTCAGGATGTCTAAATAATACAAAAACCGCAAAGGTAATTTACTGTTCCAGTCAAAATATTTAAGAAACCGTGTGTTTCATTATCTAAACATTTTTTTCTTATTATCAAATGGCAGATGTTTTAGCATATATGAGAAATTCTCTCATTAATATTCTTTAGTTTTTTTTTATTAAACGTCGTTAAATTGTATTAATTCAAATTTCAGTTTTAATTAAAAACCTTAAGGGAAGCAGGTTACACTACTAATTCAGTTGTTATCGCACTGAGAAGGGATGTTGAAAGGTAGGCTCACCTGTACAGATCCGATGCTGCAAAAACAGCTGCATCATCGGCACTTCCAGGAGTGCCAACGCAAATGTCTCGTTTCATGCACCTGTCATCAACAAGGGCCTGGAGAACAATAGATGGCCACCCTTTGCGATTAATGTAATCGCGTAGCCTTCCGTCGGGGGAAGAATAGGCACATGCGTGCCATCCAGCGCACCGTAAATCTGTGGCACAAGATGCACCAAGGAATTGCGGTATGCAATTTCATTGGCCTCCGCTACAGTCGGAAGTCTGATATAACGCTGCATTCATTTTTCTTTAATAGCGGTGCACACAGCATATACACATCGATGGACGGTAGTTTTACTAACCCCAAAAGTTTCTCTAACTACTCTATACTTGGCGCAGGTTGCCAGCTTGTAAAGGGCGATGGCAATCTGCTTTGGGGTTGAAACCGGTGGTCGGTGACAACCTGTGATGGGCGCAACATCAGGACTGATGAATCCACACAACATCTCAAACATCGGCCGTGTCATTCTAAAATGTTGCAGCCAGAGATTTTCTGTGAAGTGTCTCCCCACCACCTCCTCCCAGAAGGTCTTATTCCGTCGTCTCTCCCATACCCGTAGGTTTCAGCGCACTGGGGTACTTTCTTCGAGCTCTAGGGCTATCAGACAAGCAACTGCTTCATTCTGCTGTCGTCTTCGGATATTATGTACAATACCAATTATTTGTGAAACTGAAATAACAGTAAGCTGGCAAATTTCAAAAAACTGTCTGAATAATCTCTCCATTTCTTTGTTTAGTGGAGGGGGTGTAACGTGGAAAACAAAAGGTAGATAATTTGCGACATACACAAAATTATGTATGGAAACGGCTCAAGGGCAGATTTTTTTTCGCGATAAAACAAAACTTATGCGACAGTTCGTTTTGGAGGGGATGACGTCATCACGCACACCATTTTATCGATAAAAAGCCAGTTGGATGGAAACAGGCTGGAGACAGCAAATTTTGCACATTTGCAAACATATATTCTGTTTGTCGATAACAAAACGTTGCAAAAAACTGGATGGAAACTTGGCTACAGATAGTTTTTCTCAAGGTAAGCATTCACTTCTTACTCAGAAATATCCTTTAATGTTCACGTAAAAGCAGATCTCTGCAAAGTAATCTATACTAACTAGAAACGCAAAACATAAAATAACTATGCACAAGTATTCAAGTTAGTATTTAGTAGATGCACCTCTGGCAGCTGGTCTCTATCAGCTTTGCACATCTAGACACTGCAATTTTTTCGTTTGCAAAACTGATGAAGCTCAGTTAGGATGCGCTGGGGATTGTGAGTTACCAGCCTTTTCTATTCCAGACACAAATTCTAAGTTGGATTGAGATATGAACTGTGAATCAGCCACTCACTCCAGGTCGCACCTGAAACGCAGTTGTCTGCTCAGTCTCTCAAATCTCAGCCATTGAAGCTTGGTGACCTCCCTCAGTAATCTTGTTGCATGATCACTCTGTGGCCAGCTCTAGGTCGACTTACAGCTTTGCAGTACTCTTTCTACTTCTTAACGATGGATTGGACTGCAAGGGATATTCAGTAACTTACATATGTTCTTGTCCCCATTTTCCGACTCAGGTTTTTCAAAATACTTTTTTCTGGGAGTTGTTTGGAGTGTATTAACACTATAATCAATTGAAACCACTATACTACAGACAGGTAATCTCCATTGGCTATTTATGTGACTGTACCAGTGATGATATGGTGTGTCATATTACAATACTTGTGCAATCAATTATTTTCTCTTTTTTATTTGCTATGCATTTCTATACTTTGCACAGATGTGTTTTTAATTTGACATTAATGAGTCTTTTTCTATTGATCAGTGTGATTCAAAGTTGTATAACAACAAAATGTGAAAATTTCCAACAAGGTGAATATTTTTTAAAGGTACTGCATGGTCGAAATGGTATGCTACATTTTTCAGACTAAACCAAAGTAGGGTAATCATCATAATCAAAAGTAAAAGCAACTGAAATTACCATTTCCACCTCCTCAGAAAACAAGGAATATTGGAAAAATAAAGGATAGTATAATAAAAACGGTGGTATTGATAGACTATAACAACTTCTGTCACAAAATAATAAACCAGGTCTATAGAGATCTGAATTATTTATTTAATTTTTACTTATATAACTGCAGAGACACACATCAACTTACAGTATTAACCAGTGTGAAATGCATTGTACCATCAGTTGATTTAGTTATACTGTATCACAGTTACTATTTTCCTTTCGACTGGAATGATTGACAGATCAGAACTTTTTGAGTCACCACTATTTATCCTGGAGTTATGGCTCTGACTTTATTTATTTAAGTTTCTTCCAGTCTAACATTTTCTGTTTAAATAGCAGGCTTTTGCAAATATGTTTAAAAGGTGTATACATTAATGCTAAAACATTGATAAGCATTTGTATTAAGTCCAATGTACTGCTGCAAGCTAAATAATTCCAAGTTTTAAGTGGTCTTCCACTGTATAAAAATGTCAATATTAATCTTATATTTTGTTGGTTATATCATTGTAGGGCAGTTTCAGAATCTTCTAGTCATAGTAAGAAAGATATTAGCAAAAAAGTTCAAGAGAAAAACCCTTTTACTTACCTGGGAAAAGTTTCTCCAAGGGGATCCTTTCCAGTAAGGATCAAAATACAAGGCAGACCATCAAGATCCTCATAGGTGCGAGGGACCCAGTCTTCATTTTCAAAGCCTCTCCATGCCTGTTTGAATGAAAAACTTGATTTAGAACCATCTTAATTTAGGAAACCTCAACAGAATGGCAAAGGTGAATCATATTTACTTTATATAAACTTGAAAGATTTGATATGCTGTGCATATAATCTGAGGGTGGAGAGTCTGTCTTAACAATTACAAAAATGTATAGGGCACAGATGATTCTACATGTACAAATAAAAGAAAACTATAGGCTTATATTCACAACTTGTAACAAACAGTCAATGAAAATAATGTGTTTTTTTGGTGAAAAAACTTGTATGCGTATAAAATACACTACACTATAAACTAGGATATTTGCCATCTGCTCAACTTAAATTCTCTTTAAGCCCTTCTGTTAACTTTGGTAAGTCCTCACCCTAAGTCTGGCTACAAAGTGCTTGGCAATGTTGAGCTCAGATGTGGGGTTGCCAAGGATGATCTCAAATCGATATTGGAGCCCCAGTTTATTGCGGACCTCTTCCAGTCTTTCTCTAGCCAGCATTGCCAGTTGCAACGAGGGCACTCGAATAAGAAGCATGTGACCAAGGCCATTCTGGTTTTTTCCAGGTAAACTGATGAGGTCATCCACAATGCTCAGTGTCTCAGGAGTAGTGTGATCTCGAAGAGATGTCATAAAAGTCAGTGCCATCATTGCCTCTGTATACTGCTGGATGAGGAGGTAACTATGAATCACCATACTATGCAGTCTTGGGTACCTATAAATCAAGGATGGGGGAAAGAAATCAGCAATTATTTTAGCAGTGTACAAAGCAAAAATTTGCTTTTAGAAACTTTTATAATTTTACAACATTTTAGGTTACAAGACACAATAATGCTGAGTAGTGCATCCAAGTTACTTCACTGTACGCTTTATATGTGACAATAATCCACCTTAATAAGACGACAAGTGTCTGTGTATGTGTTGTATGTCACTTGGTATGGGATTCATAGAAGCAGTTCCAATGTTTGTCACGTGCCATCTGTTGGAATGAAAAATGCAATGCATTTTATTACTATAATGCATTTCAAAGTACATTCTATAGATGGTGCACTGAAAATGTTAATGCCCAATCCATCCAACAAACAGTAATTGTCAGACAGACAGAAATCAGCTTATCCATCTTAATAAATGGACAAGTGTCTGTGTGGGTCTGTGTGGTTATTATGTCTCTGTTATATATTATTTGATATGGGATTTGTAAGTGCTAATGTTTGCCATGATCCATTTGTTGGAACGATACAATGCATTTTATCACCACATGCATTACAAAATAGATTCCAATAGATGGGGCACCACAAACATTAACGTGCATCTGCCCAGGCCTAAAAATAAGAAAATTGGTCTTGTAGGCCTATTCTGTTGTCTGACATTATATGCAGGCAACAGCAGCATGGCATTGACTTTCCTTCACTCTCTTGAGCCATGTGAAATGAGATATATAGCTGTAACGCTTATCTATACTAATAAAAGGCAAAGCCCTCACTGACTGACTGACTCACTCACTCACTCACTGACTCATCACTAATTCTCCAAGTTCCCATGTAGGTGGAAGGCTGAAATTTGGCAGGCTCATTCCTTACAGCTTCCTTACAAAAGTTGGGCAGGTTTCATTTCGAAATTCTACGCGTAATGGTCATAACTGGAAGCTATTTTTCTCCATTTATGTAATGGAGTTGAGCTCGAAAGCCGTGGGGGGCGGAGTTTCGTGTGACATCATCACGCCTCCCATGTAATCACGTGAACTGACTGTCAACGCAGTGCGTAGAAAACCAGGAAGAGCTTCAAAAAGCGCTGAATAAAGCATGCATTATACAATTGAGAAGGCAGCGAAACAATAAGAAGCGAGCGAATGACATATACAACCATATTCATGAGTGCTGCTACTTCGGAAACAAAGCAAGGTGTAAACCTAAAGTTTAAATTAAGTTCATAGACAGGCTGCCGCTGGCGTTTGTCATGCCCACGGGTAATGCGGGATACAAGTTTAATGAGAGGACGCAGGATATAAACGAGAGTTTTGATCACTTTGTAACTAAGTTAAAATTGCACGTGAAGGGCTGTGCTTATGCAAATTCCGAGAGACTGTGTTTGTGGGGGATTGACACTTAAGGTGGGTGGGGGAGTCACGTCATCATCTCCCCTCCCATTCACCTCATTTCGCTGTGAGCTGAGCTCCGTAGCTAACGCACGCAGTGTTATGGAAGCGACTTTGTGACGCTGCCACCAAATACTCACAGAAAAATCCACAAGTTAATACACATGCTGTCTCTACAGTTTCTCCACATTGAATCCTCCAGACACTACTTACAAAAGGTTACATTGATAATCGAGTTACGTTATTTTTAAAATGTTTCCTTTTCTTAGCACAAGCACAGCTGAGAAGCTTCGATGCATGTGCTCCATAACGCGTTAAAAAATCACACATTTAATCACACTTTGCAATACAAGCAAAGGGGAACTTATGTCAATGCATGATTTCCTGGTACACCGATTACATTGATCAGCGCTTCCCGATTCATTTTACCCTCGCACACCCTTGGTTTGAGAAGAAGAATGAAAAAATATGAGGTTAACACAGAAAAACAGATCACCAATTGAAGCTTTATGAATAATCGATTCGCCATCAATAATTGTTTTGGTAAAGCCATACTCAGTGTAATTCTTCATCCATTTTATAATTTTTCCGCCACTAGCCACGATTAAATGAATGGTAAAAAAGTAAGAGCGAAGCGAGGGTGACTTATTCAGGCAGGCAGGCGACAGCTCAATAGCTCGAATTTGGATATAAGTAGGTTCTATTTAGTCGCCAAAAATATCTTTGTTAGGAATGGAAGTTGAATTTAGTCTTTAAATTTCTATGGTAAAGAAAAAGTTATGCAATGATGACTACATTTAACTATATAAAGTCAAAACTTGATTATATAAAGTCACTGTCGGAATAAATAAAGTCAAATCTTGAATATATAAAGTCAGCACTGGAATATCCATCCATTTCCCAACCCGTTGAATCCGACCACAGGGTCACGGGGGTCTGCTAGAGCCAATCCCAGCCAACACTGGGCGCAAGGCAGGAACCAATCCTGGGCAGGGCACAGGCATCATTTTCAAAACATTCACCGAACAGTGTTTTTTTAATTTATTTTTCTAAATAAACTAAGTTTTTGTTCACTTAGTTCAGTTCAGAGTCGTTTCAATCAATAGATTTTGACTTTATATATTCAGGAATGAGTTTATATACACTCACCTAAAGGATTATTAGGAACACCTGTTCAATTTCTCATTAATGCAATCATCTAATCAACCAATCACATGGCAGTTGCTTCAATGCATTTAGGGGTGTGGTCCTGGTCAAGACAATCTCCTGAACTCCAAACTGAATGTCAGAATGGGAAAGAAAGGTGATTTAAGCAATTTTGAGCGTGGCATGGTTGTTGGTGCCAGACGGGCCGGTCTGAGTATTTCACAATCTGCTCAGTTACTGGGATTTTCACACACAACCATTTCTAGGGTTTACAAAAATGGTGTGAAAAGGGAAAAACATCCAGTATGCGGCAGTCCTGTGGGCGAAAATGCCTTGTTGATGCTAGAGGTCAGAGGATAATGGGCCGACTGATTCAAGCTGATAGAAGAGCAACTTTGACTGAAATAACCACTTGTTACAACCGAGGTATGCAGCAAAGCATTTGTGAAGCCACAACACGCACAACCTTGAGGCGGATGGGCTACAACAGCAGAAGACCCCACCGGGTACCACTCATCTCCACTACAAATAGGAAAAAGAGGCTACAATTTGTACGAGCTCACCAAAATTGGACAGTTGAAGACTGGAAAAATGTTGCCTGGTCTGATGAGTCTCGATTTCTGTTGAGACATTCAAATGGTAGAGTCAGAATTTGGCGTAAACAGAATGAGAACATGGATCCATCATGCCTTGTTTCCACTGTGCAGGCTGGTGGTGGTGGTGTAATGGTGTGGGGGATGTCATTTCAAGGACTTAATAAAACTAATAATTCTTTGTAGAGAAAGTATCGATTTCACAAACGTAGAATTTGTAGCTTGATTCAATTGGGCTCCCAGTCGCTAGTAACTGATAAACTTTGCGTGGTGGCTAATGGTAAGTGAAAAAAAAAGCATACATCAACAATCATGTTGAAAAACCAAAACCCTGGCACAACTTGGTTAGATTTTCTAAACCAAGCCAATGTAGCTATGACTACTGCAGCATTTTCCCTGCAAAACACATCCACATGCAACAGTGTTCAGTGTTGAGTGACACCAAGAGGAAGTGGCGAAAAAAGGTGGCTTTATCCAAACAAGAAAAAGCAGCCATAAGGGAAAAGGTTCAGGTTACATTATTACACCAGACAAAATGGACAAACAATTCATCAATTAAAAAAAAAAAGCATAAGTCTATGTTGATTACTTATATTTCAATCCATTTTACAAAAGTAGAACAGCTAGTGACCCTATAAACCTATAATGTTAAATGGCTAAGGTGAAAAGTAGTGATGGCTATAAGAGAAAAATCAGATAATGCCTGCCATTGCTAACAAGTTGTGCTGCCCCTGCATAGGGCATCTTTTACTTTGCAGATCACAGTCCACATACTTAAGATGACAACGCAAAATTTAGCCACAGCTAAGCATTTCAATTACATTAGATGAATTTCTGTCATACTGGAATTGGAGCTTTTGGAAAAACCTTACAAAAATAATCAAATTATGTCACTAAGTCAACTGTCTGTGCTAGATTCCAAATTTATATCTCTGTGGGTTTAACTAATGCCTTTATAAATCAAATCAAAGTGGTTTTATTCTGAAGACTCAAGAAAGAGACATACACCCATATATCCTACTATCCGATTTCTAACCTGATATAGATAGATAGATAGATAGATAGATAGATAGATAGATAGATAGATAGATAGATAGATAGATAGATAGATAGATACTTTATTAATCCCAAGGGGGATAATGTTGTTCATTGCAGTACAGAGCTGGTCGATGTTCTGGTAGCACAGGGCACAAAGTAGGAATCAAACTGAACAGGGCACCACACCATCACAGTGCACACTTGAGCACACCTCACTCAAGCCACAGCAATTTAGAGATGCTACTATAGCAGGCAAGGCTTTGCAATATGATAGGAAAATTACCCAGTGGGAAACATATAAGTAAACAGAGCAAATGTGCCCACTCAAAGACTCCACAAACATATCATTATGAAATCCACTATAAAGGTAGTTCAGTATTTTTCAAATCAGTTATTTCTTCACACTCCTGGTATATATTAAGTTCCTTCATGAAACTAAAGTCTAAAGTGAAGCCAATTTTATATATGTTTAAAAAAATAACTAGCCTGCTCTTGTGCTTAATAACAACAGCCTGTGCCCCATTATGAAAAATGCCTTTAATCTGATGCAGAGCCACAAAGTCCCAAAGCACTGGCCAATGCTGGATGGGGCACCTCAGGGTCCCCTCAAGCACACATGACCATGGTAGGCAACTGAATTGAAGTATAAAATTAACGTAACTTATAAAAACTAATTACTGTACTTTGTAAACAATCAATTAATTAAACAAATAAAAAACTAATTGTTTTCTATTTATCTGGGTGGGATACTGGTACAATGGTGAACTTTGGTTATTATATATGTTTGCTCTTTGTTCTTGTGTCCCTGTAGGTGTTACATGATATAGAATGTAACACCAGAAATGTGGTCAAAAGTCAGACAGAGCTCAAAACTGTAAGGACAAAGAGAATGAGACACACCAACATCAAAGTTAAAGTCGAAATTCAAAAAGGTGTTCAAAGACATGATACTTGGGCCTATTTGAGTTAAAATGAACAACTGAAAGTTGTTTTAAGTGATTAAGTGTATCCACGGACAGACAGCAAGTAATATGATTATTGCCATATTTAAAGCATCCTATCCTGTGGCAACAAGAATGTAGCTGAATTGAATTGCATAAACAACAAAAACAAGGTGTTAATCTTTGTCAATTTAAGTCAAAATAAAAAATAAACCACAAAAACTAAATCCTTAACATAAAAAAGCATTAACCGAATAAAATGATATGTATAAAATGTCCTACAACACTTAGAATAGGATTTTCCTGAGTGCTTTATTATGTATATGCAAGGATATATGATGATTTTACACTAGTGCATGGGTGTGCTCCCTAAAAGCCTGTTCTTCTGTTTAAAGTTACTTCCTGCTTTTAATCTGAGCAGGTTCTAGCTCCCCCACAAAAAGGAAAAAGCAGAGTTCAGAATATGGAATAAATAGCATTTAGCACCTTGCATACCCGGTTATCACTAGATTCTTGCTAAGCATTGTGAAAACTCAAAATTACACCTAAAACTATGTCTGTAGTCTAATCAAAATGGGATTACAGATTGAATTCTGATTAGTTAAAAGTAATTACAGATCTCTAATTTAAGTTTTAAATAGTTACAATGTAATTGTAGGTATCTAAAAACAAGAATTAGCAACAAAAATGGAACATTAAATAGTCTTGCCTTTCATTCATAAAAACATTAAGAATAACAAAATGCAATCACATAGCACCAAGAGAATTACAGATCTTTAAACCATGTCTACCATAGTAGTACATAATCTGTCTGATGTCATGTTTTACTTGAAACCTGGAAACAAGCGTCATTAATTTAGCAAGAGGTGTCTCACTTACTTTTCTAAAAGTGTGTTTACCATTTTTTCAAAGGCATCATCGCATCTCAGAAGTGGACTGGACACTCCCCAGTTCAAAGATCTACTATATTCATTTAGACTGAAATATACCAATTCCTCTGTGCTCGATTCCTCCTGTACATCGAAAGAAAATTAGATATGTAGTCAATAACTAACTTGTAAAGTGAACATCCAGAAAGTGTAACAAAATGTACTGTCTTTGGCACTGACATCACATTACAGATTGTTGCTGGATGGTGGGGGTTTAGGGGTGTTGTCTCTTGCAAGGATTAAAGTTTATAGCTAAACTAGGTGTTCAAAGATAATAAACACTTCTGAATTAAATGATGGTACTGTATATTGTGTATGACTTTCTGGAATACAGGACATATCTGATGACTAGAAATCTGTGTTACGAGTTTGGAAATGGGAGAGAAGCAGATACTCTTCTAAAACATAGTCAATAGGTACCACATTTAGCATAATTAGATTTATTTTGCAGTGCATTTGCCTTATTTTAACTTTTATATCTTGTATCATTTACCATGTTGTATTTACACCCTGCATGTGACATGCCTTTGTGGTTTAATTCTATACCTACTGTATGCATGGGTTTTAATGGGAACATTTGACCACATGTATACACATACTAAAGCATATAGGCAGCTTCCCCTCTTTTACTTCTTCAAGATTCTCTACTAGTACAAAGACACTTTCATAATGATAATGCCTCTATAATCAGAAGGCTGCACTGCAAAAAAACCCCATGTGGTTATGCAGATACCTGATGCTGTTGGTACACTTGACACTTCAACTATACCACTACACCAGGCTGCTAGTATTAAATGAGCTCCTGTTTCAGACCAACATAGATAAACAAGAGGTTTCTGTACTTTTGTGATGCCACCTAAATACAAATTAATATTCACTAAGACACAAAATACTTCCCTCTGACAGTTTTGCTCACATCTTATGTTTGGCAACATAAAAAAATCCTCATATTGTGTATGCTCAGTCACTCAAAATGATATTGCTCTTTACCACTAATTTTTATTGAGCTTAAACAAAAAAGGCATTTACTTCTCAATGGATGAATAAATAACACTATTTTTAAAAGCTCTAAAATTCAGACATGTTTTTACCTATAGTTGTAGCATACATGTTTACCCACAGATACTATGTAAAGTATAGTTTGTAACACTGCACCACTGTGAAAAGAATGGCACTTACATTGCACTGGTGTTGAGGCCAGTGGATCTCATTTGAAATGCTGATCCTGGACTGTTGTGTCTGCAGAGTGAAAGGGAAGGAACTGACCTGTAAGACCAACAGGTTTTGTGCATCCAGGACTTCCCTACAATTAATCACCCGGTCTGCAAGGCCTTGAAATTCTCCATGAGATGCTGACCCAGAGACCAGGCTATGGAAAGTAGACAGGGTTAGCATAAGGACCCTTTTAAACACATCTTACAAAAGTCACACCTTCTGTAAAATTTCTTTACCTGGTGAGATCAACATGTGAATTGTCATGAATGATAACAAACAGTGTATATGGACTCTGCTTCACTTTTCTTATAAAAACTTCAAATTTTCCATGCACATCATTGTCAAGGCGCACAATGTATTTTTCCAGCTTTTGATGACTTGTTATATTTTCCTCCAGGCCCAAATCCACCAAAACACCTTGAAAACAAAAAAGACTATACAATTAATAATTAATACTTTTCATGTCAGGTCGATAATTTAAAAAATTATAACAATAGTAGATTAAGTAATTTGATGAAAAGTCAACGGTCCAGAAACCTAATGAACTTTAACAAAGAGGTACTTCTTATTTTGGTAAGAAGTTTGATTACAGTACTAGCTTTCTACAACACCTTCTCCTCATCAATATGTAAAGCTTATCTGTCTTAATAAAACCAGTGAATAACCTAGAAATAAAATCACAAGGAAAATAAATCCTTCAACTAAAACCTAGAACTGAAGTTCCTGTCTTAAAATTCCCCTTTGCTGCTTTTCTGGTGATTATAAACAAGAAGCTATGTGAAAAATGAAAGTAAAGTGATAGTTATCATTTAGAACTGAGGTACTCAATTACAGTCCTAGAGGGCCACAGTAGCTGCAGGTTTTCACTTTAACCAGTTTCTTAATTAGAATCTGTTTATTTAATAATAAAGCAATCATTTTTTGGTCTTAGTTTTTGTGAACTTGTTCGTTATAATTCAGAAGCCTTTACTGCATATTTCTACATTGCTGCATTTCGGTTTTAATTCTTTCCTGTGTTAAAAGAAACTTCACCGTTCACTTGGGTATAAAGAATGAGTCAGGATCTATAAAATGGCCAGCAGCTTGCCACATTTTGCTTTGGTTCTTAATTTAGTTATCCACCACATTTAAGCAGCATTGAGCTCAAACTTAAAAGAAGCACCCAATTAGGGATATGGAAATTATGCACCGTATCTAAATAATGAAAACTGTTTTGTGCATGATACAGACTCAAGACTGGTCTATTGAAACATTACAAAAGTTAACTCATCTTACAAACAAAAAAGCTGCAGGTTTAGAATTCTTGAAGCCTATGAAAAAACTTGTAATCCCGAGCCACCTTAAATTCCTTCACACCTCCTCATTAGCATCTTTTGTTTTGCAAATGTGTCGATCAGCACCGGCAGGAGGCAGCCTGCTATCCCATCCTCCTCATTGACGCAGCTTTAGTCATACACAAAGTTCTCTCAGCTCAAGTCTGTTTATATGGGTGTGAAGTGCCTTGAATTGTATAGGGTAAATAATATATCACTATTTGGATACATTTCATGTGTGTTCCGTATCTACAACGAACCGTGTAAATGTTGCATGACAGGAAATGCGAGGCAAGAAATGCTGAACACATAACTAGAACAGAAACTGTTTTCATGGTTTACTAATAATTGGCCAAATGTTGATGTGAAGTATATAATGTGTGAAGACTGAAGTCAAAATATCAAATAAACACTTTCACAAAAGACACAGATATAACAAAACAAGTGCGCTTTTGTCAAGAATTTAAACAAAGTAAATTAAATTGGTATAGGGTATAACACACAGACATGCCCACAACATATATATCTGCTTGGCTGATGTAGAGGAAAGAGGTAGTGGTTCGATCCCGGGGTTTTCATGCATCAACTGTTTTGAGGACTGAGCTGCTATTATTACTACTATTACAGGATAAAAACATACAATTGATTTATTTGAGTCTGTAACAACTGGTGTAAATTTATGGTACTTGTAAAAGTTAGCATTTTGTTTCATTATTCAGTTTTATTCTCTCAGTCATGTTCATACTCCCCCGATCTGACACTGTTAGTTTTCAAATAAAGATGTGTTATAACAGAGGTGAACTCAGATGAGGATGAGGTTTCTACTTCGGAGAAAGAGAACAGAAGCCCTCCCAGCAAGAAATGTCCACTCACACATAAGAACAGCGCAGCTGCAACAGGTGTATAAGTGAAAGGTGGCACCATTTGGATGCAGCAAGACGCTGGGCATCATCCTGCCAATGAATCTAACACACGCATGTCCTTCAATGAAACAGCAGGGCTTATAGAGCTCACCAAGGTATCATGCAAATTCCTGCTTGTTATTATGTTTTGTGAAGGTCTTTATATAAAAAATATTTATATGTTACTTAAATAAAAGCCAGATCGAATGTTATTTAGTTATTTACCTTGATTTGTTTACTTATCTTCCTACAGCGTAAAGTCACAAGTAGACTGCAGCGCTTCCTGTGTTTGATCAACATGGGCATGCTGACAAAGTACATGTGCAGTGCTACAAAGTATGCGAATGACTGCAGGTGGACGCTCCTGTCACACTTTACACAACTGTTGTTACGGTTCTGCATCTGTCCAGAAACAGCTCCATAAGCTTTATGACCTGAAGTCTTTCCCCCATAGGACAACTGGCATCTTTTTCTGAATAAGGAGTGGCATATAATTCCTATATTGTTCCCAAAACACAGAACTTGGGAAATAACAGTTCACTTAATTAGCCCAGGAGTCCAATAAAAAAAAAAAGCAGAAGCTGGATGGAACAAAAACCTGCAGCCACAGTGAGTCCCCAGGACCCAGTTTGGGAAGCACTGATTTACAGTATCACACTAACATAAAAGAAAAGAAAGCTACAAAGTATCCTGGTGTTAGCAGACAGAGGAAAATCATTAAATAGTTCTCAAAGTAGAAGTCTTTGTGCTGTGTAAAATAAAACTATATGGAAAAGGTTCATAAAGATCTTGTTTAGTTACTGAAAGCAGGTCTGAAGTTCTTTAGTGACAACCCCCTCTATCACCTCTGCTAAGTATGGAAGGTTGAAGTTATGCCTGAAATATCAAGACAGAATGGATCAAGACTAGATTTTTTAAGAACTGGTATAACAGCAGCAGTTTTAAGGGAAGATGAAATGCAGCCTGAAGCTAG